>NC_057810.1:159590681-159606976 GCF_018294505.1 Triticum aestivum
ACATAGAAAATGTAAAACAAGAAGTAGGTATTCACAAGCATCAAGGTGTTGTAGTGGTTAATGTCCTTCACTCAGAAAGACTAGACCGCGGGTTGGTTTGCAGGTTGAACTACAACCGGTGTGTGAATAGAAAATAAGGTTTGCCGGAAGAGAGCTCCTTTTTTTCAGAAACAAGACGACATCTCCTATGTGGCGCTCTTTATGTCAAAGAGTCAAAGTTTTGCACAGTGGTGGCTCACCTGGCTTGGCCCACTTGGCATCCGCGAGGAGAAAACGCGGGAAAACGAGGCTGGTTGGTGGTATTCTATTGGTGTAAATTCAGGCCATGTAACATCCCGATTTTCGGAATGTTTTAAGAACAAGTTTACCAAAAATCAGGGCGAGAAAATTCATTTGTTTTATTTGTTAAGAAAGCTTAAATTGGAATTTTCTAATTTGGAGGATTTAATTTGATCTAATGCGAACTTATATTTAACATTGTGTTTTGTTCTTCCCTTTTAGTTGGGTTTTGTTTTTCTCGCTTCAGCATATTAAATTATGCACATTTGTTTTTGGAATTTCTTTTGATTGTTGCTTGATCTTCTATTCCTTTTCTAGATTTTTCTCTTAGAAATTCTAATTAGATTCTTCTATAATTTTCTCCTAGGAAAATTGTTTTCCATCTATCTAACTATGGGCAGAATTATCTAAGCCCAATCTGCGTCACTCTTTTTTCTTTATCTAACTCCATTTCTTTTTCAACCGAATGGGCCAAAGTCCACCTCCTCTCTTATGTTTTCTTCTTTTATTTTCCACATGGGCCCTTAGCCCATTTTCTTCATGTGGTGGCTGAACGTTTAATCTTCTCATGTACATACACACAGGAAACGCACCCACCTGAAACGGCAACAGTCATCGTTGCCTCCTCCTTTAATCCCCTCTCCTTGACTCCTCCCTTGCCTTATCTCCCTCTGACTTGCCATCTTCCAAGCGTCAGGCTCAAGTGCTTCGTCTCCTCCTCCACTCGCGTTCACGCACACCATTACAGAGAAGAAGAACCTACAGGAGAGAAAGAGCCCCTCCACTAACTCCCTTAAATCTCCATTATTTTCAGTTTTGAAGATATCTAGACATGCTCCACGATCTCCTCTTCCACCCGGCAGAAACTCCTGTCCTCTCCCTTCTCTGTTCTTCCAAAATACATCCACGAAGTGATGCTGCTCCATGAACGGCGGTGCTTGTTCCTGGCGACTTCAAGCATCTCCATCCATTCCCTTGTACCAGGGACTTCCCCTCCTCACCATGGATCCATTCAGAGAAGAAAGACCGTGATCCGTTGACCACACACGAAGAATTCCGCATGTTCGTCTACATTGTTCGTCAAGTTCATCGCACCGCTGCGTCAAACTCGGTGAGCCTCTATCAAATTCCTTTTGCGCGCGCACTCTCCATCATCTATTGTATCTCGTAGACATTCTTATTCAACCTATCACTGTCGTTGCTCGCGCCGATGCATGAGCGGATGTCATCGGCATGTCCGCATACCTTTTAGTTCCTCGGATAATCTTGTGTTCAACGTATGATTTGTTTCTCGTACCCATAGTAACCCCATGGTGGAGTTAGATCGCTAGTTTTATCAATAGGATTTTAGTATACATTTTGTTATAGCTATTCTTGCCCAAGATTGAATGGAGTTTGTTCATCAGCTAATTTTTATATTAATTTGTTATTGTTCTTATGTTTGCAATATGCCTAGAAGTGCATCCTAGTGGTCTCATAATTTTTGCGTGTGATAAATGGCTTATTAGAGTTATTGTTTCTTGTTTACCGATTATAGTTTTTGTTGTCGCAAGTTGATAATTTTTGTATTGTTATTGACTTGTGTTAGACATGTCTATAGATATTGAGTATAGTCTGGTATGTTTTTATGTAGATAATTTCTTGTATCATGTAGTAGTGTGAGACGCTTTTGTAATAGCTATTGTGAATTATCACCATGAGTAGTAGTTGATCGGTGAACTTTTGTGTTAATTTTATATGTTCGGGATATAGTTAGGAGTGTATGCTAATTGTCTCATAATTTTATGTGTGGCATTTGACATGTTAAATTTATTGTTTACCGGTTATATTTTGTTTAAAATAAGTTTTGCATGCTATTTCCACTTGACAATTTGGTGTATTGTGTATAGTCCTCTTTTATGCATGCTTACAATATTTGGTGAACGCTTAACATGCTTATATTTATGTGGAATTATTCTAAGTTTTGCTTTATGTATCTAATCGTGAAATACTTCATGTTTCATTTAGTTTAGTTCATTCACTAGCATGAAGATATCTTAGGTATATTTTATATATTGACTTCACCTTTGTTGCATGTGTATTTGTCGGGTTTTTCTTTATCATATCATGCGATACTTTAGGTGATGTTTATTTAAATTATTTGTGTTACCTAGTTTTGTTACTAGTGGTTATGAAAAGTGGTATGTTATCGACCATGGTCATAGTACTTGTTGTAGGTCTATTGTTTGCATTTATATTATGTGTTATCATGCATGGAGATCATTACTTTTGTAGAGTGTGAGGATTGCGCTTTATAGTGTAGTGCTTCTCATTTCTTAGATGTTTGTCATCCAAGATTACATGGTTGGATACTTCATGTCATGGTTATATTTGTATTGCTTTACATAATTTATTTTTGTGGCATAGAGCATAGCTTATAACATCTTAGTAGTTTTCATGTGTGTTTATTTATCCTTGTTTATTACCATGCCATGTTGGTAATTTCTTAAAGTAGAATACATTATTGTATGTCCCAAGTGTTGCAACATTGCTAGTTTGTACTATATGGTCACACTTAGGGTTGGCTTTGCTTAGTTAAGATACATGATAGTAGATACATGATAGTATTGTATGATTCCATCTTGCTTGATCAATTTGATACCATGATGTTGTGACTAGGTAGGTAGATGCATATTGTGTGTGTCAAATCATGTTATAGATCATCCCTAGTTATGTAGCTTATGTCATTACAAGTGTAAATTGTACTTGATAGTAAGGCATGTTGTCTTTGTTATTCATGCTATGATATTCATTGCGTGATAGTCATGTTAGTTGATATCAACTAAGTTATCTCATAGTTACGAGTTGTATTCTGTTAGTAGCATACTTTGGCAACTCGCGCGATCATCATCCATGCTTAGCATTATATTTAGTTGTTGCATTGTTGTATGTCTAGCCATAGTCATGCAAGTGATCTTTCATGTCTTATGATGTTCTGTGTGTTATTGTTGCTTAGTGTAGTTCTTCTTATAGATGTTTAACTTCGTTACATCTTAGTCTTATGCGTGTTTTAATATTTGTTGCTCTGACTCATACAATTAGGACGAGTCATATGTGATGTGAGTGAAGTTGTGCTTTGATCACACACTCAGTGTATGTATCATGCTTTGTTATTGTAAGCATGTGGTGATAATATTATTGCTAGTAGTTATTGGTATTAGTTGTTCCTTATTAAGACCATGTCATGGTTTAGAATCTTCTCATGAGCACTTGTATGTTGAATGCTTGTGTTAGTTAATGCATCTTTATGATCCTATACTCGCATGGCATGGGTGAGATGTGTATTATTATTAAGTTGTTTAATTAGTTGGTACCATAGTAGTGGTTTGTCTGTTGTTATAGAAATGCTTACTAATAGTCATGATTGGGGTTTAGTATTTGCTTGTTATTAACCATTATAAATATTTGAATTCATTCAAATATTTATTTTTGGTTGATTATTAATCTTAATGATATCATGTCTAGGATAGTTGTTCATCCATTGTTCCACGTGTTGTATAGTTTCTTGTCAATTGTTTGAGTGATGAATTGGTTTGATTTGATGGAGTGGATCCTATTTTATTTACATAATGGTTGGGCTAGACATCAATTCAATTAATGTTGTTGAATGATGTTTGATTGCTTCAGTAGTATGTTTTATAATGTTGGTTTGGTTGTCGTATAGAACACTTGTTTTGAGTTATTACAGAGTTAATGTATATGTTTGGATTCTATTGACCATTATGAATATTTAGATTTTGCTAAATATTTAATTGTGGTTATCTTTTACATTTATCATGCCATGTTCTGTTTGTGTAAATAAAATACATAGGATGATTCCATTAATTCCATGCTTGTTGGTGCCATTGTGTTTCTCATATGGTAGTTTCCTATATTGTTACTCATGATGTGTAGTGGGCACTACTAATGGTCTGTTAGCATAGTTCTTACTAGAACGTTAGTCTTGATCACCAAGCCTTCCGTAGCTTTGTCAACCTAAACCTTGTCGTTTAATCCTCTCTCTTACATCCAATCGTGCTACCTCATTTCGGAGTCTCCATCTTGATCAATATCTTGCTATCCACCCACTCTTAATTTGTTTTGGATGTTATTTGGATTTGTTATTGCTTTGGTATTTATTTGTTTGTCTTTTGCTATCATTACGACGAGTAGGGAGTGACGACGGTGTTGGACATGGACAGAAAGAAGGTTACCGAAGAAGGACTCAACAACGAAGGATGCCTCCTCCTTGATCATACTTATCCTAGGGTTTACAAAATTGCATTGAGTTTTATTGTTACTATATGCATGCTATTTTAATTCTCATAGCTAGCGTGTCCATTGACACATTACCTTGATCTGCTTATCGCCTATTTACTTGACACCTGTGTAGAAGTATATAGTTCCAGTAGAGTAGAAATGCTTAGCCATGCTTATCATCTTATAGGTGCTTTGTTGAATGACCTCTAGGTCATTGACAATTGAAACTTAACGCGGAGCTATGCCAGTTGGCCCTTGTTGAACTCCTCCACTCTCTTCTACTGTGGGTGAAATTTACCATCTGAATACTGGTGCGGGCGACAGCTGAATCAAGGATTGAAGGAGCGATTGGCCACCCTTCACTTGTTGAAGGGGGCAATTAGTCGTTCGTGCCGCATGAGGCCTAATAAGTCTTGGATTTGAAGATTGTGATAACAGTACAACCACATGCTATATGGGCAGTTAATTAGTTAGTTCACTCTTATTGTCAACATCGCCGTACCGCAGATGGGATAGCTGCCTTGCGAGGAGTATCCTCAGCACAAAATGGGGGGCCGGACTGTGAACTGCGGTTACTTCCGTGTTGAAACCTAGTGGGCTTGGCACAATAAGTTTGGTCTAATGAAAGACCTCGTCACAATCTCCCTGCCGGTATACCAAATGGTGTACTACGCTAGCGGCCACTGGTGGCAACAAGTCGAGATTGTGTCGTGTGGGTAAAGTATACAACCTCTGCAGAGTGTAAAACTATGCGAATAGCCGTGTCCACGGTCATGGGCAACACATGAATCTTTCTTGACGTACGGGACCTGTCTTGCTTATTCCCTCTTTGCCCCTATGCTTGAAACCTATGAAGGACGTGAGTTGACCGAGGATCCTCACTTGAAGAAAGATATTATTCTGGAGATAAAACATGTTTTCATCTAAAACCGCTATTATTCAACTACCTTATTTGTCAAACAAAATTAGCTTTATGCAAATGATCCATGCAACCTTCTTTTGAAGCCACATGTAGCTGTTAGGTCCTTCCCCGTGGGAGGCATGTTGAGTACGTAATGTACTCATGGCAATACTTTTGTTTAACAACAGAGATCTATGAAGACGAGGGCGTCGACTACGATTATTATGATGATCTTGAGGAGTGAGGACACGTTGACTACATCGACTGCCTGTGGCTGAGATGGAGTTGCTACGCGTTATATATTCCGCTGTGTTTCTGATTATAATAAATGTCTTGAGACATTCCAGTATGTATGCCTTGTGGCAAGAGTTGTTAAACTTATATTTATTTTAATGTTCTGCAATGATACCATATCACTGTGTTGTCAACTTGATCCTGGATTGACAAATATACACAGGAAGGTCTGGAAATATTTTCTGGGTTCTCATAAGCCAATTCTCGCGCGGCTTGCATTTCGGTGGATGGGAGCTCCTTTTTTGAGAAACAGGACCGGAGCTCTTATGTGACGCTATTTGGGTCAAAGAGTCGACATTTTGGCTCACTTGTGCTGGCCCATTTGGCGTTCACAAGGTGAAAAAATGTGGAAAAACAAGGTGTTACCTCTGCAGATTCGAACCATTGACAGCGTAGTCATGTGTGCGTTGTGCTAGCCACTGCGACATGATAGATCTTGTGCTAGATGCACGGTGCAACACTTCAAGAAACGGACGATAGCAGCAAAAACTTGAACATTCGCAAAAATCCCAAAAACTGAAGTCCCTGTGGAGGAACATGGGCATAAATCATCATAGCAGACAGTTGACCATTCAAAATGCCATTTATCGTGTATCCTCTTGGACTTTGAGATGGATGGGTCAGAACATGAATGTGTTGGACTCATTGCATGAGGTTTATCTGAAGACCTGGAACAACAGACAGACTACCACCATAGACGAAAGCAAAGTAATCCAAAGCAAAGCTCTCAAATCAATGGAGCTGCAAATTGAAATAGATATAATGACAGGACAAGGTAAAAACTCAGCCAGGTTCAGCATACACACTACAACACGAACATTAATTGGAGGCATTTTGGTAAGGGCGTTTGCTTAAATGCCTCAGATTAGCTTCGTTAGAGGCATTACTGAAAAATGCCTTCAAAAGCCCAATGCTAGCACGGCGTTTACGAAGAGTGCCTCAAAACAGTGGTATTTGAGGGCATTCTGATGAGTGCCGTAATATGTAGTAGAATATGGGGCGTTTCATAAAACGCCAATGCAGATTTAGAGGCACTTTTCCAACACGCTGTAATATGTTCAACAATAGAGGGCACTTCGGAAAACTGCCGCCACCAGGCATTCCACGGCAAAATGCCTCGCGATCTCATGTTGCAAGCCAAGCCATGGTGGCGGATTGGTTGCAAGGCCGATGTTTCCTGGGAAATCTCATGTTGGCGGTTCGAGTCATAGCGAAGGCTGTTTTAATTTTTTGCTTGTTCTGAAACGCTAGTACCAACTTATTAGTCCCATACCGCTTAGGGAGCTGAAATTTGTTATGTTTAGGAAAGCTGCGTAACACCTGATAAGAATTCTCTGAGAACGTGGGACGGAAATACGCTGCCTCATCTAGATGAAAGCTCGGTCAACAGTCATGTAAAAAAAAAGGAAACGCTTCCCAGAAACTCGTTCAACAAGGCCAGGTTGCCCGGAGTCTAGCTTGCTTGGTGTTCTGGGCTGGTGTGTTGTGTCCCAGGAAGAGTCAATGGCGGGCTGGACTGGACTCTGTGTGTGCTGCCTGCCGTGTCCATCTTTGGAGGCATTTTTGAAAATTGCCTTAAAAGGTCTAAGCATCGAAGGCGTTTTCCGGAAACGCCTAGTTGACTTTTGGAGGCGTTTTTGGAGCCTTCGAAGGCATTTATTAATGCCTCCTAATTTCTACCGTGGTGTAGTGACATAAGAATCATTCTTCTTGCGATAGTTGGAAACAGAAGCTTTCACGTTCCATGCTTTAACCCGATTGACTGTGCCCTGGCACCCATATCGAGGCGGCACCGACAGGTGGGTCAGCGTGCATGGGGCCCGCTCTGTGTGTGCTCGGGCCCAGGCCGACGGACTCTGTGAGGCTAGTTAGTGGGACTTGTGTTCTATGGGCGTAAATTCGGCCCAATTCTCGCGCATCTTGCATTTATGTCGGTGGACCGCGTCATCAAGCGTTATATCTGGGGGCCCATGAAGAAGTGGGCATGGACCGGTGGGACGGAGCACCGATCAACTGGGCTGGGGTTTTGCATTGTGGGATAAACGAAGTGGTGACTGAGCTTTTTCCTTTGCCTCGAAAAACAAGACTAAGCCTTTTCCTCCGGGGCTTCTTTGATTCAAAGAATTCTCAAAGAAAATTTGAAAAGTTTTTTTTTGCGAAAATGATCCAGATCTATTATCAAAGCTCAGCAAAAGTACAAACCATCCCGAACATAATAAAAAATACATTTAGATTGCTAGATCCCTAAACAACCACTACTACCATCGGAATGAGAAAAATTGAAAGATAACACCTTGAAAAATAAAGGATTGCAATCCTTCAGAATTTGCGTACATTGGTCATTTGATTCGAAGGGTTAAATTATTAAGAAAATGGTTTAAGACATAAGTCTTCCCAAATTACACAAGAGAAAGTAGCAAGAGAAGAGAAAACATCTTGAATAAAAAGTATAAAGATTTTTGCAAACCAAATCTCAAAAAAGAGGTATGTTTAGCTTACATGTCACTTGAAGTGTGATATGGGCGAATAAACATGCTTCCTGAGAAAAGGTGAAAAAAATAACATTCAAATATTTATGGAACTGAGGACCCCTTACTATTTGCTCAGTTGAAAAATGAATAGCCTATTCCATGGATTTGTGGCACGTTCACTAATGAACTAAGTAGCAAGGTGTGGAAGCCTTTATGATCATCCACATGGTAAAAGTGTAATAATGTCCATCACACGATCATTTATCTTATGAGAGTTTCAATTACTTGTGATGGACTCGTGCCTCTACATTTATTCGCACCTCATAAACTCGATGACCTTGTTCTTAAAAGTTGCACTACTTTCTCAGGGACGAACAAGATTTCAGCTTGGGGGAGTTGATAAGTCCAAATTTATGTTATTTTAACCTTCGGTTTTGCACCGTCATTATAGGGTTTGTCGGATTTTACCGTGTTCCCGCATTTCTTTTGTATGTTTCGTCAGGATTCCACCTACAAAGGTATTTTCAGGCATAAGGACAGAACTCCAAAACATGGTGTCAAAATCACATTAATTGGCATGAAAAATACTGCCATAAAAGAGAGAAGTAAAAGGGGGGACAAAGAAATGCAATAGAGAAAACTGAATTAATCAACAGGAATCTTCCATCATAAGAAAGCAATGTAGAACGTCATGTCAACCTTCTCTCAATCCTTTAGTAAATTGGTGAAAAATATCTAGCTTGGACGTGGAAGTATTGAAAGGCAGACCCAGAGTGAAGTTGAATGCACCTTGCTTACATTCTAAAACATCGGCCGAGCTTTGAATTATTTTTTCCCGGCCACATTGAGGTACCATCACAATTTGGAATAGTTAATAGCCAGGCCAGTTTGATCAGCAAAGTGTCTTAAATTATCCTTAATCTAATGACATTGAGCTTCAGAAAAGGAAGGTGGTAATTTTAACTGGCTTTCAAGCCATGATTTCCCACAACATGCTACGTTAAGCATCGATTTTACTCTTGTGCTAGCCTATACTTCAAACAAATCTCACTCGACATGAGGGGACACTTGAGTCCATGGACCAGTCAATGTGTCACTCAGGAGGCAATACTTGTGGTAGCACCGGTGTACTTACAACTCATCTTCCCAACCACGCGCCTCACACAGACACTATAGCAGGTGCTTGACAAATTTTGTCTAGGCGCCCCCACACATGTCTGCTTCCTCTGCGCGTGTTCTGCAGTTTGATCGACTAGTCATTGTGTTAAGCTCAAGTTGTGAACTTGTGATACTTCAGTGTGCTTAGTGTGTGCTTCATATTGTACGGTCTTATTTGTATGCTTAATTAGTTTTGCTATGATATCATCTTGTTTGGGGAACTTTTTAATGCCTTCAAAGTTTAAGACGTGGGAACCATTGTGTCTCAATGTATAGTGTAGGGTGAGTTTCCAGCGAAAATGATATGTGGGTAGAGTTTTTCATGTCCATGTGCTTGTTGATATCACTATAAACCGAAGAATCGTTAACATGTTTCTGCAGGGGTCCTTCATCTTTACAAACAGTCAAGAGTCAGCTCTAGTTTTGTTGAACTTGTTGTAAGGTTAATAACTTGAATGGCTTTGTAGTTCATTGTCTTGTCGTTGAGCCGGGAAATTATGTGACTTATTTATCAGTCTGAGTTAAGCTGTTTTGGGATCTTGCCAATAGGTTGAGCTAATCACCTGTTGTAGATATAACAATCACAACTCAACTCTAGGGCATGATCAACGTACAGTTGAATTTATACCTATAAAGAAATGTGTTCTACAAGCAAAATAAACTAACAACTAACTAATCCACTTTATATTCAAGTCCCCTGGTCTACATGCAAACCAAAAAACTTGAGTGGGCTGAAAAATCTGCACTGTCGTTAGTCATGTAATGAAGTAGCAACTGGCATTCTGAGCCTCTCTAGTGATAGCATATTGCATTGTACTGATAATTCCAGTCGACTGATCAGTATATTTCCTAGTGCCTCCAATTCCTATATCATAGTATTTTTCATGAAGCTTATACAGCTCAAACAGCATATACACCACCATCCCAACAACTCTTCCTTGCAACTCATTAGTTTGAGTGGGTAAGGAGGATATCTACTTCGACAGACACATTATAGAATTTCTTCAACTCAATAGCACAACACATAGTGCCCCTTTTATCGCGAAGAAATGGAAGGGTGTGCCATTACTACCAACTACTTTGTGGGGGGCACAAGGCCTCCAACTTACTATAGCTCTAACCAATTTAAAGATATCCTAGTTTTACTATTTAATATTGAAAATTGTTACATGTTGTATGGGTGCTATAAGAACCAAAGACCATGCAAGGTGCTCGTATACCTTTCACAACTATTGTTCTTACATATATGTTGAATTTGACTAAAACATGGTTTGCATGCGAATTGCCCAAAAATTTAACATACAAATAAAAATAATTTCTAATAAAATTTGGAGTTGTGGAGTACACTTCCACATGTGCATTTTTTTTCTTAAACTTAAAAATGCAGCTTCTTTCATTTTTAAACCAAACTCAAAGGAACCATTCAAGGTTTCCACACAGTATCATGATACATTAGTGTCATCATTTTAAATAGTGGATTTGAAAAGCACACATGATTTTAACCGTTACTATTAGTGAACGAAAAAAATATAGTACTTATCATGATAGAAAATATATTTAGCCATCGTAGAGTAAGGTAAGTTTCATAATACATTAAGGCTCGAGGAGATTAAATTGGTAAGTATAGAAATGAAGATATCGGCGAGCATTGTCATGTTGTCATATATTACATTTTCTTGTCATTGATATATAGTGTGAGTACAAACCTACCGACCAGTCTCAAAAAATAACAAGACAATAGAATATTAGTATGCATAATTGGTAAACCATACAAATATGTAATAATATGATGATGTATTGGAAAAGGTATATTCTTTCTCCCACGTGGTAACCAATATTCATTGTTGCATGTCATTAGTTGCAATGATTTAAAATTGTATTGTAATTCTTTTTTAGTGTCCATTTCTAAAAAATATCCGTGCAACAAATATTCATAGTATATGAATATAAGTTAGCTTGTGCGCCCACGGGTTCGCCTTTTAGATAGATGTATATAAGTTAATCCACGCAATATTTGATAGAAATTAAAATAGATAAATGATTAGAATACAATTGCAATAAATAGCATACAACAAGGCATATTGGTTACCATGTGATAGAAAGGATTTATTTTCAGTCAAGTCTTTTGATTATTGTATAGGGTTTACCAACTATGGTACTTTAATATTGAATTCCTTGTTATATTTTTTGGAACTCGTTGGTAGGTCTGTACTCACACCAAATGAAATGAAAACATAGGACGCAACTTGGCATGTTCACATCTTCCTTTGTATGTCTACAAAATCAGGCTCGGAAAAAATAGTACATGACAATATTCATCTTTGTGTGATTACGAATTGAGCCTTGGGGAGGCCTAACTTAACGAAAGCCAACTAGGTACTAAATGTATTTCCATCAGAGAAAATCTACTATCTTCTTTCATTAATAATGTGAATCAAAATCTTGTGTGCTTTACGAAACCACTCTAAAACGAAGTGAAACTAACATATTGTGATATTGTGAGTAAACCTTGAATGTCTCCTTTGAACTTGCTTAAAAAATTAAACGAGAGAAATTTTCACATGGTCCCTCCTACCTCCTCTTTTCACATGGGAAGTAAGAAGGTAAGAGTTACTTAGACACGCTACTTAATGAATCAATGGCTCATATCTATTATATACTCTTACCTCTCGTGTGAAAAGGGGAGGTAAGAGAAACAATGTTAAAACTGCTCAAAAAAAGATGAAGTGCATTCCAAAGTTCAAGAAAAAATAAACATGTATATGTGTACTCCATAACTTTCAAACTTTATTACGTAATCATTTTATTTTTTGTTAGCATAAAGATAAATAAGTGCACATTTCTTATTACTACTATTTGTTATGGTAGATCCACACATTAGTCTTTTTGTGTAACCCTACAAATAAAAATATTTCGTGGCCCAATATTAGTATGGACATTTAATGTAAGAAAAAATAGGATTTTCTCAAATTTAAAGGAGGGATTTTGTTTTTGTTTTTGAAATTGTTGATTATTTGAAGCTTGGAGCAAAAGGTTTCCACTCAATATGGTGATACAAAATCCTTCTGAGCGGGTTTTCTCGTTTCTCCCTACTAGCCACCATCCTAGCTTGTGGGGACTGAGAGGCCTAGGCAACATGGAATCGTGTTGACTCTCCCCCTAAGGTCCTCGGACTCACAAGGTTCACGATGGCTGAAGATATAGTAATCTTCTCTAGTCAACAATCCTCATAGTCTAGATCCAAGAATGCCATGAGCAACATGTGTGTTTAGGCAGTTTATCCTTCGGCGGAGGGTCGCGTGCCCTTTCTATTATACCCATTGACTTGTGTGTAGGTGATTAGGTACATATCTTTAGGGGATACGCTAGAATCGGGTAATCCCGCCATTATCGTGGAAATATCTCTAATGTTGTGGCACCGACATATGGTTAGGGATGGAGGGGGGTGCGCCTTGCCGCACCATCCCTAATTGCAATGGATTTATTGTCGGCATGTACAGGTAAATAAATCAGAAGCAGTGTTCAATCATAGCAAGTTTTGGTAACACAAATCTAAGAAACCAGGGACTCATCGATGGCTCCATTTAAAAAAATCGAACCCACCAACAAGTTTAATTAGGTTCAATATTATAGTGGCCACATGAAGGGATGCGAGAATAGATACGCCATCCGTCCGGAAATACTTATCCTAGAAATTGATTTCTAGGATAAGTATTTTCGGACAGAGGGAGTAGTAGTGCGGCATGGGGAGACTGTCAAGCATTGGTCTCAAGCGCTACACGGGAAGAAAGGAAGAGCATGGGGGCTAGGCTTGTGTCTCTGTGGCATATTTTTCCGGTACCTCCAATGCCTACGCTTGTACTTCCTCCATTCAAAAAATACTTGTCAGAGAAATGAGTGTACCTAGACGTATTTTAGTTCTAGATACATCTATTTTTAGTTATTTCTTCGACAAGTATTTCCGGACGGAGAGAGTACTACGTACCAACAAAGTGTAGCAAAAAGGAAAAATAGGCTATTTGAAGAAATGCATCGGCTTCTCTACTGGTTTGTATGAAGGATGTCAAGCTCGCACACACCACTCCTACTCCAGCACTCTTGTCTTTTGAGTGGGTAAGCAGGAGAAGTGCTTCGATGCATATTTTTTTTAGAATTTATTTATGTTGAATTTATTTATGTCTCCTTTGCTGTGGCACGGACATATGGTTAGGGATGGAGGAGGGGTGCGCCTTGCCGCACCATGCCTAATTGCAATGGATTGATTATTGGCATGTACAGATAAACAAATCAGAAGCAGTGTTGAATCATTCGCAGGTTTTGGAAACACAAATCTAGGAAACAGGGGACTCATCTATGGCTCCATTTTAACAACAGCCCACCAACCTTCAAGCTCAGTATCAGAGTGGGCACATGAAGGCCCGAAGGGATGCGAGAATAGATAGCACAGCGGCGGGAAGTGACAGTCAAACTTATACAGTACGTGCCAAAGCGACACAACGGAGATAGGGAAAGGATATGGAGCTCACGCACACCACTACCTCCAGCACTCTTATCTTTTGAGTGGGTAAGTTGATGTGCTTCGGTGCATTCTAGAATTTAAGTTGAGCTCAAGTAACACAAGCCCATCACATGGTATATCTTCTTAACACGCCGAGTAATGGAAGGCTGCAATTATTTCGAGCTGCCGGGGCAAAAGGGCTTAGAATTCATTGGCTCAAATCAATTCGATGATATCCTGCAGACTGCAGTGCAAGCGCTACATCATGGCAGCATCCGACAGCATTAGGTCTCGCCTGCATACCATCAAGGTGATCATCTACTATGCCGGAGCTGCAGGTCTCGCTCACGTTATTAATGTCCATCACTCCAACGGCCGGTACCGCATGCTGTGGAAGATACGCATGTTTAGAGCAACTCCAACCTAAACGGACGGTGATTTCGTCCGCTTTTTGTCCGTTTGGATCGGTCAGGCGGATATGAGCGTCCGCTTCCGCGTTTGGGTCGGCGCGTGCGCCCAACGCTGGTGCAACCCATTTCAACAGCGTAAAAAAAATTAAATGCATGCATATTTAACATAAAAACTAAATTAATTAAATTTTAAAGCCGGCCACGAAGGCCGGCGGGAGTCCACGCGTTCACATTAGCATTTAAGAAAATTAAAAACAAACTAAAAACTAGGCGCCGGCGCGCTGCCCTAGGCGTCGTCGTCGTCCTCGGGATCCGTAAGGTCGATGAGCGTCGGCGCCGGACCGGCCCAGCCGAACGCCGTGTTCCAGAGCGCGGCCATGTCGGGCGCTGGCAGTGCCGCCGCTAAGGCCGCCGCGGCCTGGCGTGCCTCCTCCTCGGCCTCGGCGTCGTGCTCGAGCATCTCGAGGTACTCGCCGTCGCGGCGCTCATCGGGCACCCGGATCTGCTGCCAATGCTCGAGGTACGCCGCCTCTTGCTCCGGCGTGGCCTGCATCCAGACCGGCGGCGCCCTCATCCACTCGCGCACTACTCCCGTCCAGGAGTAGCGCTCGAT
The DNA here is from genome assembly GCF_018294505.1 of Triticum aestivum. Classification (NCBI taxonomy): domain Eukaryota; kingdom Viridiplantae; phylum Streptophyta; class Magnoliopsida; order Poales; family Poaceae; genus Triticum; species Triticum aestivum. Next base: position 159,605,584 of record NC_057810.1, read on the forward strand.
GGGCTCCGGCTCCGGCTCCGGCTGCGGTTCGGCTTTGGCGAGGCGGCGGGGAGGGGACGGCGGGGACACCGGCGGCACCACGCAGTCGCTAGCCGCGGAGAGGGCCATGGCCTGTGCCATGGCCGCCTCATACCGAGCTTCTTCTTCTTCTGCCGCCTCCGCCCCGCGCCGCTCGTCCTCCTCGCTCTCCCGGTAGACGGCTGCAAGGGCCGCCTGGTCCTCCTCCTTGACGATGAGCGGCAGTGGCGACACGCTATGGTCGACCTCACGCACGTCGCGCCGCCTCGCCTCCTCGTGCTCGAAGGCGAACCAGCGCGCCTAGTTGGGCGAGTCGTAGGTGTAGGCCTCGTCGCGGCGCTGCTCCGGCGTCAGGAGTGCCCGCCGGTGACGCACCTCCTCCGCGTGCGGCATAGCCGACCGCGGCACCTCCGGCACTGGGATCCTTTCCGGATCCAGATGCCCGTCGTGCGGCAGCGTCACGTTGGGGTACGGCAGCGGCATGCAGTGGCGCCAGTGCCACTCCGCCTGGTGCACGAGCACGTTCACCTGCTGCCTTTGCCGGCGAGCCGGCGCAGGCGGAGGCGGGGTGAACTCCGCGGGGAAGGGGACGGCGGGGGCCCTGCCCTTTGACTTGCTGCTGCTGCTGCCGGAGAAGAGCCCCATTTGGGCGGCTGGGATGGCTAGGGTTTGCTTGCCGGCGACGGGGGAGCGAGTGTGTCCTAGATGGGGACGGGAACTGGATGAGGACGGTCCCGCCGCACGGTCGGCTTAAAAAAGGACGACCACCGTCGCTGACGCGTGGGCCCGGGGTCGTAAATTAAGCTGACCAGCAAGGTGGCGGGTAGTTGAGCGACCGCGAGGTGGGGCCGTGGCGGACATCAAGAAGGCTCGTGTGGCATCCGTTCCGTGTCCGCACCGACGCATTTAGGTCGCAAATGCGTCGGCGCGGACGCGAAACGGACGCTTTTTGGGTTTGGGTCGGCGTGTTGGGCCTTCACTTTTGTCCGCGCCGACCCAAACGGACGGCGGCGGACAATATGGGTCGCCCCATTGGAGTTGCTCTTACATGCCGGAGCTTGGCTAGCACTGGGGCAAGCACCCGCACTACTAGAAAAAAGGATGTTAGTGCACCTATTTTTTGCTATTAATGGCGCACCCATGATGCACCACTATTATCACGCCACTAATAACAAATGGTAATGGTGCACCTCTGATGCGCCATTAGTAATCCAGATCGTAGTGGCGTACCACCTGGTGCACCATTACTAAACATACATGTGCGCCACTGGTAAGATGAACAGCTTCACCACTGGTAAGATGATCAGGTGCGCCACTACTAAAATTTTGAAATCTGGATTTGGATTTGGGCTGATTTTTTTTTTTTTTGCATTTT
>NC_057810.1:159607500-159612405 GCF_018294505.1 Triticum aestivum
CGTGAGGAGGAGTAGAAGGTCACCGGAGAGGAGGAGGAGGAGGAGGAGGTCGTCGGAGAGCCGTGAGGAGGAGGGAGGAGGAGGTCGTCGGAGAGCCATGAGGAGGAGGGAGGAGGAAGTCATCGGAGAGCCGTGAGGAGGAGGGAGGGGCATGGAGGAGGGGAGGAGGAAGAAAAGGTAGATAGAAAAGGGAAGAAGTGATGGAGGGGAGGAGGAAGAGGAAGAAGAGGTTATATATAGTGGTTGTGGCGTTACAGACTTAGTAGTGGCGCACCATGGATGTGGTGCCCCATTATTAGTTTTGAAATTTCAAAACTAGTAATGGTGCACCACACCCATGGTGCGCTACTACTAACTTTGTTTATTTTTTTGAATTTGGAAGGCAGGAAAATTACTAATGGCGCACCACACCCACGGTGCGCCACTACTAATTTTTTTTTTGATTTTTTCTGCCTCCAGATCTTAAAAGCATTGTAACTTTTTTCTGTTAGGTTTTTGAGGATTCTAGAAAATCGATAACGGCCATAGCTCGTCAAATTCGGATGTAACTTTTCGAGTAGATGATTTTTCATATAAAAAACTTTTTCATCGGAGATCGTATGCAAAAGTTACGACCATTTTACCGAAACACGGCGGCCTTTGGCAAAAAAATCATACCATACTGTAAACCGAACTTCAAACTGGTATGGAAATCTCATACCATACTGTAAACCGTAAGCCATATAAACTGCAAATTTGTCCTTGGTTTGGTATTTCACGTCAACTTTGAAAAAAAAACACTTCACGAATTTGAAAAATAGTTCAGGTATTTTGAAAAAAATAGATCATAAAAATTGAAAGAAGTTCATAGATTTAAAAGGAGTTCATGGATTGAAAAAAAATCACGGATTTGAAAAACTTCATCGATTTTTTTAAAAGGTCATGAATTTTTTATAAAAGAAAATAAAAATGAAAAAAGTAAAAGAAAAAGAAAAAAGAAGTAAAACCGGCCAAACAAAACCAAAAAAAGAAGAAGAAGTTTTTCAAATCCGTGAAATGTTCTCTTTTTCAAAATTTGTACACAAATTCAAAAAAATCGGGGAGTTTCAAATAATGTTTGCGTTGAAAATTTTGTTATGAATTAAAGAAATGTTCATGTTTCAAAATATTTCTACAAAAGAACAAAAAAAATTCGAGGGAAAAAAACAATAGTTTCAAATTTTGTTCGTACTTTCAGAATTTTTTGAAATTCCAAATTTGTTAGTGTTTTCCAAAAAATGTTCACGTTCAAATTTTGTTTGCTCTGTTTTAAATTGTTCATGTCTTGACATTCTTTGCAATTTTGAAAGGCACGAACATTTTTTGAAATTTCTGTACTATTTTTGAACAATATTTTTAGGTGCGAGTATTTTTTGAAAAAGTAAAAAAAGAAAATGAAAAATGAAAAAGAAATAAATAAAGAAAAAGAAATCATGTGAAAAAGACCTTTTCGCTACATTAAAGGTCACCCTGTGCATTCAGTTTATTTGGTTAGTACAAGAGAAATTTTAAAACTACATCGTGAAATTTTAAATTTTTTGTTCAATATGCAATGCTTTTACTAGTACAAGTATAGAAGCATATATTTATGTATGCATCACGTTGCGTGATGGCTGGCGGCTCGTCACACAAGTTAATACAAACTATTATTCCCGCAAAAAAAGGAAAAATACAAACGTATGTTAGGCTGTATTTTTCAGAGGTAGGGAATAGGAAAAGTGAGGGGAAAGGACCTCCAGTGCATTGCACTGGCTCCTCACGGCCAGGTCCACAACCTTTACATTCAAAACTCACACACGGCTATGGGTTTGACTTTGTGTGCATTGAGCCAGCGCCCAGTGCCTACCAAGACCACCGTGCTTCTTTCCTAGAGAAGAATTTATTTTTGCTTCGGTTAATTTGGTTTACCATTGGTTTTCGCGGTATATACCAAATAAACCGAACTTCAAACTGGTATGGAAATCTCATACCATACTGTAAACCGTAAGCCATATAAACTGCAAATTTGTCCTTGGTTTGGTATTTCACGTCAACTTTGAAAAAAAAACACTTCACGAATTTGAAAAATAGTTCAGGTATTTTGAAAAAAATAGATCATAAAAATTGAAAGAAGTTCATAGATTTAAAAGGAGTTCATGGATTGAAAAAAAATCACGGATTTGAAAAACTTCATCGATTTTTTTAAAAGGTCATGAATTTTTTATAAAAGAAAATAAAAATGAAAAAAGTAAAAGAAAAAGAAAAAAGAAGTAAAACCGGCCAAACAAAACCAAAAAAAGAAGAAGAAGTTTTTCAAATCCGTGAAATGTTCTCTTTTTCAAAATTTGTACACAAATTCAAAAAAATCGGGGAGTTTCAAATAATGTTTGCGTTGAAAATTTTGTTATGAATTGAAGAAATGTTCATGTTTCAAAATATTTCTACAAAAGAACAAAAAAATTTCGAGGGAAAAAAACAATAGTTTCAAATTTTGTTCGTACTTTAAGAATTTTTTGAAATTCCAAATTTGTTAGTGTTTTCCAAAAAATGTTCACGTTCAAATTTTGTTTGCTCTGTTTTAAATTGTTCATGTCTTGACATTCTTTGCAATTTTGAAAGGCACGAACATTTTTTGAAATTTCTGTACTATTTTTGAACAATATTTTAAGGTGCGAGTATTTTTTGAAAAAGTAAAAAAAGAAAATGAAAAATGAAAAAGAAATAAATAAAGAAAAAGAAATCATGTGAAAAAGACCTGTTCGCTACATTAAAGGTCACCCTGTGCATTCAGTTTATTTGGTTAGTACAAGAGAAATTTTAAAACTACATCGTGAAATTTTAAATTTTTTGTTCAATATGCAATGCTTTTACTAGTACAAGTATAGAAGCATATATTTATGTATGCATCACGTTGCGTGATGGCTGGCGGCTCGTCACACAAGTTAATACAAACTATTATTCCCGCAAAAAAAGGAAAATACAAACGTATGTTAGGCTGTATTTTTCAGAGGTAGGGAATAGGAAAAGTGAGGGGAAAGGACCTCCAGTGCATTGCACTGGCTCCTCACGGCCAGGTCCACAACCTTTACATTCAAAACTCACACACGGCTATGGGTTTGACTTTGTGTGCATTGAGCCAGCGCCCAGTGCCTACCAAGACCACCGTGCTTCTTTCCTAGAGAAGAATTTATTTTTGCTTCGATTAATTTGGTTTACCATTGGTTTTCGCGGTATATACCAAATAAACCGAACTTCAAACTGGTATGGAAATCTCATACCATACTGTAAACCGTAAGCCATATAAACTGCAAATTTGTCCTTGGTTTGGTATTTCACGTCAACTTTGAAAAAAAACACTTCACGAATTTGAAAAATAGTTCAAGTATTTTGAAAAAAATAGATCATAAAAATTGAAAGAAGTTCATAGATTTAAAAGGAGTTCATGGATTGAAAAAAAATCACGGATTTGAAAAACTTCATCGATTTTTTTAAAAGGTCATGAATTTTTAATAAAAGAAAATAAAAATGAAAAAAGTAAAAGTAAAAGAAAAAAGAAGTAAAACCGGCCAAACAAAACCAAAAAAAGAAGAAGAAGTAAGCCCGCGACCTCCTGGGCCAAATGAAACTAGAAAAAAGAAGAAGAAAAATAAACCCATGGCCTCCTTGTTCAGTGGGACACGAACAAAAGAACGAAGAAAAGTAGAAGGATGTAAGTATTCGCATCAGGTGAGTTGTCTACTTGTCTGGTTGACAAGTAGGTTTTGGGTTCGAATCACACCCGCACACTTTTTTGCAAGTTAACAGAAAAAAACGGGTAAAGTGGGTCGGCCCATCGCGGAGGGGGGTTTGCCGTATACGTTCCAACAGGCGGCGTACTTTAAAAACAATCATCCTATCCTTTATGATGAAGGGGTATGAAGAGATCTCATTTGATGTGTTCATTAGGGGTTGTACCGAAGCAGATATTTTGGCATGGCATGATGTGGTGGGGTTCAAGACTTTAATTCATGCCCTTGATCTTCCTTTTTTGGTGGTTCGGTAATTAAATTGTGGTTTGACAAGAGCATATGAGAATATAGTCGCTGACGACCCAGGGCGAAGGACGGGCGGACGATCATCCACAGGCGACCTTCAGTATTGTGGAAGGCCCAATATTTACCTTCTACTTTAGCAGCTTTTCAGGTTAGATTTATCTGTCTATTTTCAAATTTTTAATCGTGGTGATGGATATGAAATACATTGCGTGTTTGTTATAAAATCATGGTGAACATTTGTTGGATATGAAATGTGAATTTGCTTATTATAAAGAATAAATTTATAACAGGTTAATAAACCTGCTTATTGGGTCATTGCATTACACACGGTTCTGTAAAAAGGTATGTGCGCAATGACCACTCACAACACACATAATTGCTAAAAAATAAGCGTGTGAAATGGAGTAACATCTACACAGAATTCTGTTGTGGACAACGTGTGCTTGAGGGACACCATCACACACGATTTCTCGTACGAAATCATGTGTGATACACAGACGGCCCACAAACGTTTCAACCCAGTAAATCGTATGTGATAGAAGACCCCATCCCTTATGATTACTTTTTCCCAGTGTGTGGTACTGTGACCGAACGCAGATGTTTATGATCAGAAAATCATGTTAGATATGTGGCACATCTCACACGTTTTGTTTCTAGGCACTTTTTGCGGGGATTGTTTCTAGGCACTTGTTTTATTGTTTACGATGGCTCACCTGTGTGTGTTCATGTCATCTGTTTCCCTACATCAAACTTATGCCACCCCATTGTGGTTTATATGGTTGTATATGGTTTCAGCCACAAACACCCTCAGAACGGGTTTCCCCTGTTAACTTCTCTTTTCTCCTCCACAAAAAAAGATCCCACACTTTCCTCC
>NC_057810.1:159612818-159687758 GCF_018294505.1 Triticum aestivum
AGTGTGGTGGCGGCGATATCCCTCGGTAGTAATAATGTCTCCTACGTTCTATCCCCGTCTCGATGGTGCGTCTACTGTCATCGGGGGGCGTTTGAAGGTGTGTCTCCGTCGGATCACGCGGACTTTGGTTGGTGTTGGTCCTGGGTGGATCGGTTTGGATCCGGTCTTCGTTCGTCTTTATGGTGTTTACATGTTTGATCCTTCTGATTTAAGAGTCTCTTCATTGGTGATGGTTGCTGCTCTGGTGCGCTGGTCCTATAGGGCCTTAGCACGACGACTTCCCAACTGTCTACTACAACAAGTTTTGCCGGCTTCAGCATCAGCAAGGTAGGGGCTATGACGGCGCACGCCTTCAACTCGCTCCAGTGCTTGTAATCGTTGCTAGATGGTCCATGGACCTGTTTGTAATTGTTATTATCTCTGGTGTTCTTTGTACTGCCATGATTAAAGATGAACAAAATTGAAAGTTTCTCACGCAAAAAAGAGCTACAATCACCTTGGTTCAGTTCATTTCTTCGAAAAGAATAACATGACAAGCTGACTGGAGTGCCGAGAAGTATTGAAAAATTAATATCAGAGTACATACCACTAACTAACTGGATATGGCTACACATCTGTAACGGTAAGATAGTGCAGAAGTGTCATCCAGCCAAAATGATGGTCATGAGCCAACTAGACTCTTCCTCTGCACTACACTTAATCGAGCATAGACAACTAATCGTGATACATATCCAAACCTTTAGATTCAGGGTCTAAGACCTACCATCCAAGCGCGTAGTTGCAAACGAATAGTCAGCAAGACTTCTGTGGTACATGTGTGTAGCATATTTTCTGGTGCCTCGAACTCCTACGCGTGTAGCAACAAATATTTGCAGCTTGACACGCAAAGAAACAAAAAAAAAACATCGTATTTGCTTCTTTCTCGGGCTGCATGATGGATGTCGAGCTGAAGCTGATACACCAAAGACACCACCACTGACCGTTTCCTCTCCAACACTCGATCTTTTGAGTGACTAAGCGGGAGAGGTGTTTATTGCCTCACATACACACAAAAAGCTCGAGACATACTTCGATACATTTTAGAACTTATGTTGAACTCCGTAGCACAAGCCCAGCCCCTGGTACCTTCTTATACGCTGAGGCTGAGTGATGGAAGGGAGTACAATTATTTCCAGCTGCCTTTGAGAGCAAAAGGGCTTCGCATTTATTGGCTCAGATCGTAGTGGTGATTGTTAGAATTATCGATATGATGTAATCTCAACTATTTATCTTCTTTCCTCTCCCGTAACAACCTCAAACTCTATCCTCGTGTAACAACCTGTATCCTAGCGATCAGGTGCAACTTGTACGCCACGGCAAGGGCTCTTCTTGCCTCGATCAATATAACCCCACGCGGCTCTCTGCGGAGAGTAGAAACGCTTCCCATCTGATATGGTATACAGAGCAATCCTCTTCCCATCGGTCTAGCCAGCAGCCTCATTCCTCGTTTTACCCTCGCCACCATCGCCACCATCGCCACCTTCCTCGACCATCGTCGCCATGTCGTCCTCATCAACCATATCCCTCAACCTTGGCGCTCTCCCATCAAAGAAGCTCACCAAGACCAACTTCATCTTGTGGAAGGCACAGGTCATGCCGGGCCTACGAGGAGCGCAGGTCACCGACCTCCTGGATGGATCAGATGTAGCGCCATTGAAGATGGTGCAGCAGCAGCAGGTGGACAAAACCACCGCCCCAGTACCCAATCCTCTGTACGCACAGTGGATTTTGAAGGATCAGCAAGTCCTAAGTCACCTCCTGAATTCCCTTTCAATGGAGATTCTCGCCCAAGTTGCGAGAAAGGAGACGACGTTTGAGCTTTGGACTGCCATCACCACTCTGTTCGCCTCGCAATCCCAATCACGCATCATCAATCTACGGATCGCCATCACCAACACAAAAATGTGCTCCATGTCCAGCAGCGCCTATATCTCTCGGATGAAGAACCTGGGGGATGAGCTCGCAGCGGCAGGCCGTCCCATCTCGGATCCAGAGATGGTTGACTATGTGCTTGCTGGCCTTGACAGGGACGACGATCCCGTTGTGGCGGCCATAGGAGCAGTGAAGAATCAGATCTCCGTAGATGATTTGTTTGCCCAGATCGCAGCCTTTGATCAGCGCGTGGAGATGCTTGGCGAAGGCCCTGATGCAGGCTTCAAGACGTCAGCAAACCTAGCCTACAGGGGACGTGGACGCGGTTACAACAAAGGCCGCGGACGCAGCAGCAGCAGGGGGCGTGACCGAGGCAGGCGCTCCTCCCCAGCTCCATCTGGTGGAAACAGCGGCGGCGGAGGTGGCCGCGGTCGCCCACAGCAACAACGCCAGCAGCAGGTTCAAGACTACCCAGAGTGCCAAATCTGTTTCAAGCATCACCCCGAAGGTGCTCGTGATTGCTGGCATCGATATGATGAAGAAGATGAACATGAGGAGAAGGGGGCCAACATGGCCACCGACTCCTACGGCGTTGATACGAACTGGTACGCCGACACCGATGCCACAAATCACATCACAGGGGAGCTCGACAAGCTGACAATCAGAGACAAGTATCGTGGACATGACCAAGTCCACACTGCAAGCGGTTCTGGTATGAAAATCACTCATGTTGGTAGTTCAATTGTCAAACCCCCCATGAAAAACTTGCATCTTAAAAGAGTTTTATATGTGCCCACAACATCAAAGAACCTTCTTTCTGTTCATAGATTTACTCTTGATAATCGTTTTCTCATTGAGTTCTATCCATATTTCTTTTTGGTAAAGGACTTGGACACGAGGAGAATCCTTCTTAGGGGCAAGTGCGTGGGAGGTCTCTACCCGATCATATCTTCATCAACACCATCAAATAAACAAGCTTTAGTTGCAGTCAAGCCTTCTTCATCAAAATGACATAGTAGACTAGGTCATCCTTCGTCGGTTATTGTTAAATTTGTTCTTAGCAAGAATAAGCTTCCGTACTCTCATGAGTCAAACATTGAGTCTATTTGTGATCCATGTCAACAAGCTAAAAGTCATCAGTTGCCATATCCTATATCTACTAGTATTTCCACTGCTCCATTGCAACTTGTGTTTTCCGATGTGTGGGGACCAGCCCCCGTCTCTGTTGGTAGGCACTCATACTATGTTAGTTTCATTGACGACTACAGCAAGTTTACATGGATCTACCTCCTCAAAAAACGTTCTGAAGTTTTTCAAGTCTTCAAGAATTTTCAAAATCTTGTTGAGCGCAAATTAAACACTAAAATCATCGCCATGCAAACCGACTGGGGAGGTGAATACAGAAAATTAAACTCCTTTCAAGAACTTGGCGTTTCACATCATGTTGCATGTCCTCATGCACATCAACAGAATGGCTCCGCTGAAAGGAAGCATCGCCATGTTGTTGAAGTAGGACTAGCTCTACTAGCCAATTCATGCATGCCACTGAAATTCTGGGATGAAGCCTTCTTAACTGTCACGTACCTCATCAACTTGCTACCTAGCAAGGTCATAAAGTATCAAACTCCCATCACACGCCTCTTTGGCATATCTCCTGACTATAAGTCACTACGTGTATTTGGCTGTACCTGTTGGCCCAACCTTCGCCCATATAATACAGGAAAGCTCTCTTTTTGCTCAAAGAAGTGTGTGTTTCTTGAGTATAGTCCCATTCACAAAGGAGTCAAATGTCTCGATATCTCTACTGGCAGGGTCTACATCTCTCGTGATGTAGTATTTGATGAGTCAGTATTTCCTTTTGAATTACTTCATCCTAATGCCGGAGCACTTCTCAAACAAGAAATCCTTCTTCTTCCACCACATCTTCAAAACTCTGATCATGAGGGTGACGATTGTACTAACCCAACTGATGATCCTACCGGTAGAAATGTGCAATAGCTGCATTAGCCAACTGCCTACAGGTCTCGTTCACGTAGCGCCCTGTTGACATCCATTACTACGACGAACGGTACTGGAAGGTGTGTAAGATACTAGATACACATGTTTAGATGCTGGAGCATGACTAGCGCTGGAGCAAGCACTTGGTCGCCAACGTTTTTCTAACCGCCGGCGTCGACGGTCGCCGACGATTGTCTACCTCTTCTTCGTGCAGCAATACATCCTCTTGGACTTTGAGATGGATTAGGTGAAGACCATGAACGTGTTGGACTCATTGCATGAGCTTTATCTCAAGAACGGTCATGACTCATGATCCTTAGAAAGAACGTTCTTGTTTTACCCAGCCGATGATGCAATAACAAGAGATTGAGAGGGCAAAGCTGATGCGAGTTATCATAAAAAAAGTCAAGGGCTTTTAGGCTACCATGCTTTGGCGTTGAGTGCGGGGCAAGCAAAGTAATCGAAAGCAATTTTTCGAAAAAGGGTAGATTTTATTAGCTCAAAATGAAGCATCAATAGAATACAAATATGATGAACACACATCCGGTCTCTGCACAGGTAGGATGCACACAGCCAACACCAACCCACACAAAAACACGCCAGCAAATAGTAAAGTCATATACGACCAAAGCTATGCATGGGCGAGAAAAAGAAAGAAAAAAACAAAGTGATCAGTTCGGTGATCGACAAACTATAGGAAAGACCATATCCGCACCAACCGTCTCAAGACACCATATGAACGTCGTGATTCTTCAACAGCAATGCCTTCAGGAAAGGAGCAACGCTGAAACGCTGTCGTTACTGGATCCAGCAGTCAACGCCGGAATCTAGGTTTTCACCCTGAAGAAATTGTTCGAGCATATCCGAGAAATGCCTTCAACAAGGTAACGATGTATTTTTTTATTAGATAAAAGGTAACGATGTATAACCATCGTCATTGCCAGAATTCAATTCTGGGCTTTCACCCCGGAGCTCGATACCGGGTACTTAAGAAACACCACCATCGACGTCACAAATGTGTTGTCGCCACCACTTTTCCACGACCCCGACAGCTACATGCGATGTGCCGCCGCACAACCATTTCTCTGCGTCAAGCTGACACATGCGATGTGCCGCCGCACAACCATTTCTCTGCGTCAAGCTGACGTCCATAGTTTGCAAAGTAATCGAAAGCAATAACAACTAACCGTCTTTCTACAGGTAGACAGAAGCAAAGAATCGAAAGCAAAGCTTTGCGGATCCAATGGAGCTGCAAACTCCCGTGCAGATTAGCTTGCACAATTTCCTCGCAAATCATCTTAATGGCATGACATGGTAAAAGCACGGCCAGGTTCGGCATCCATAAGAATCACTCTTCTTGCAATAGTTGGAAACAGAAGCATTCATGTTCCATGCTTTAACCTGACTGATCTGACGACTCGCACAACTCATGTTCCATGCATTAACCCGACTGAATCACGCAATCATGTTTCATTTGTTTGTACTCTCAAATTGGAAGCCCTCTATCCCCCAGAGGCAGCTCGAAATAACTGTATTCCCTTCCGTCACTTGGTGTATAAGTATAAAAAAGACACCATGGGCTAGGTTTGTGCAACGTAAATACATTCTAAAATGTGTTGAAGCTCACCTCTCCTGCTTATAACCACTCAAAAGATGGTTTGGATTGGTATTGGTCCGTGGTGTTGGAGCAGCCGGAGGAGGAAGAAGACTCTCACACACGCAAGATAGAAGAACACACACAGGAGCTTGGCAGCGCACACAACTTGTGCCATTTTTCTGTATTTCTTCTCGCACCGAAATGAAGTGGATTACAAAGTCTTAAGTAGCCGGACTAAACACAACACACACGCGCCCACTAAGCCACGCACACACGCACTCACTTTTGCATGCAACCCCACGGTCAAGCCACACACATCGGCTGAACCGGACAAGACCTGCCTGCTCCCCGCGTGTGTACCTATTTGTGTTCCCGCGTACGTGGCTTGATTTGATTGAAACAAAATAAGTCCGGCCTCACCTTCTTAAAATCAGGGGGGAGGAGGAAAGATGATTAGATTAAAAAAGAAAAAAAAGACAATCATAAAATAAAGTGAGAACACGGATGAAAGCATGAGGAGGGAGCAGGCAAATCGGACCCGGCTGAACCACGACTGGCTCCACTAGCCGGTAGAAACGGCAGCTTTTTTCTTTCGACAATCGGCAGCTGATAACCATCTCTCTGGCCACTCGGTCTCGGCCGATCTCCTAGCTGCTGGAGATAACAACGCTGATGATTACCAGGTCCACAACTAAGCCGTTCTAACTAATCTTATCCATGCAATACGTGCATGCTAGTAACCTCACGGACACACATGCATCCATTTGTTCCAAGACTCACTCAACTAACAGACCACTATCTAGATTGCATGTTTACATATACCCACATTTCTACGTGCACAAACTGCTGCAGCCAGAAGTCTTCAACTTAACTACATGCATGAACGAAACTAATGCGACGAAATAAACATGATGAATACCTAGACAACAAGGTAAACTCTATCAATCACCTCCTTAACCTTGTTGTCGTTTATTCGAACACCTCCATGTCGATCTTCAAAGCAGCCCCGGCTCGTCGCGGCGGTCACGGGGGCGAGATGGGCCTGCTCTTTCCTTGGCGCGGTGCAATCCTTCGTGAAATGGCCATAGTCTTGGCAGTTGTAGCAACGCACCTTACGGATGTCGAAGGTGCTCTTTTTCTTGCCGGCGCCACGGCGGTTCTTGTCACAAGCAAGCCACTCCTCCTCCGTGAGGAGCAGAGTGCCGCCGTTGCTACTGCCTGCCTCGTCCATGTCGAAGCTCTCCTCCACAGCCAAGAAGCGGCCCGTGAGCTCTTCAATCGTCAAGGTCTTGAGGTCGAGTAGCGACTAGATGGAGTGCGCGAGCTGCCGGTAGCGGCGGCGGCACGCAACGGAGAAACTTGAGCACTGCCTTGTGCCCGGTGATGCCGTCGACGAGGGCCTCGAGGTCGTTGATGATGCCGGTGAGGCGGACAGCGAACTCCTCCATCCTCCCGCCATCCCTGAACCGGAGATTCTCAAACTCCGATCGACGCGTCTGCGCCCGGGCTTCGCGGACGCGCTCGGACCCCATCCTCAAGGTCTTGAGGGTGTCCCAAGCCTCCTTCGCCAAGTCCTTCGCAACCAAGGAGCACAACATCTCCGGTGGCACAGCCTGGAGGATGATGCCCAAAGCTTCACGATCGTCGCGGTAGTCGATGACGGCGCCATGCTCAACCACCTCCCATAGGCCTTGCTCCTGCAGCCGCACTCGCATGACGAGCGCCCACTCGGTGTAGTTCGTGCGGGTCAGTGGGGGAAGGTGCACCATCGACGAGGTTTGTCGGACGACGCGCTCGACAACGCGAACCTCGCCGTTGCTGCTGCCGTCAGTGAGCCACGCCTTCGGTGGAGTCGCCGGCTCCCCCGGCTTCCCCTTGGCCAGCTCCGCCGCCTTGGACGCATCATCTCCCTCGGTGCCGGCCATCACAAGAACGGATCAAACTATGGCTCTGTATACGACTCTCACACACGCAAGATAGAAGAACACACACAGGAGTTTGGCACCGCACACAACTTGTGCCACTTTTCTGTATTTCTTCTATCTATTCAAAGAGCTCAAGATCCTTGGTACATTTATTCAAAGAGCCTTTCTTTTCCTTAATTTGGGTGTCAAGCTGCAAATCTTTGTTGGTACAAGCGTAGGGTCTAGGATTAGGAGTTGGAGTTACCGGAAAAATATGGTACAGAGACAAGAGATTTTACAATATCCTTGTACTCCATACTCTAGCTAACAAAAGGGTAATATTGATTTCTGTACATATACCCCCGCATGTTCATCCCGATTCACCCATGACCGACAACCTTCAGGTCATTCTCTACCGCGGGCACGCTCTCCGCTGCCGATGTTACCACATGTCTTTAGCCACCCCACGCAGTCCTATGTTTGTAAATCCGGTGGCCCTGGAATACCCTAGCCGCGCCCAGCCCTCCTCCAACCCTAGCCGCGCCTCTCCCACATCTCCTCCACCCCCACCTCTCCTCGCCGCCGCCAACCCTAGCCGCGCCCACCCTCCTCCACCCCCACCTCTCCTCGCCGCCGCCAGAGGCGGTCTCCGGGCAAGTCCGGGGCGCCGCCAAGGAAGGTGGCGGCGGGGCAAGTTGCTGCTCTGCTTCCGCGGGGGCATTCGGATCTGGGGCGGCGGCCCCCCTGGTGAGGCACCACCGGCTTAGCGGCGGGCGGTGGTGCGGGCGTTTGGTTCCGGCGTTCTTGGCCGCGCGGGCGGCGGAATCTCGGAGGACGAGGGCGACGGCGCCAGATCTGGCGCCCCTCCTCCCTGTACGGCGTGTTCTCCCCCATCCGGCCCGCCCGTGTTCCATGGGACGCCGGCGCTGGTGGTGCTAGTGGTGGGGAATCCAGTCCGGGCGAAAGCCATGGCCGACCATGCTCGGCTACGTCGACAGCGACGCCTGAGGGCGCCGTGTCCCTCCTTGGAGGCGTCTGACAGGTCTGATCCCCCCACTCCCCCTTCCCCTAGTTCTCCCGGGCGAAAGCTCCAACTTTGTTGGGCGGCGGCGGCGCCATCGGCGTCGTATCCTTCTTGAAGGCGCCGTTTAGGGAGCTTGGTGGTCGGTGGGCGCTGTTGGGGTGCGGGGGGTGGCGGCGGTGGTACCCTCCTCGTCCTAGCTCTTGCTTTCCATCGCCATTGTATCTTTCCGCTCTGCAAGGTGGTGGCGCTGTCTAGAGGACGGCGACGTTGGTGGAGCGGTGCTTCATCTTTCACATTGATGATGGCGGATCTCGGCGGCATGGTGCTGTGGAGACTCGGCGTCTGATGCGCGGAGATGGACTCGTGCAGGAGGAGGAAGCTGTCTGGCGTCATGGGGACGTCGATGGCAGACTGGCCAGACAAGGTAGAAGCCTCAATTTGATCTGAAGACGGACCTGTGAAAGATGGCGGCGACGACACACGAGTGCGTCTGACCGGATTGCGCCCCAGACCCAGTATGTGGCTCGGCTGGGGTTACCGAATGAGTTTCGGCTTCCGGCTTTTGATGTTAGGCTTAGGTGAGTGGTTTGGGTAGTGGCCCAGCTAGCACCCCCTCATCATATTGGATAGGAGTAGCGGCACATGTTGCCAAGATGGTGGATTCAGACACATTGTTGTAATACTTTGTATGGTTATCGAGAATAATTAATAAAGTGGCCGTATGCATCTCCCAGATGCAGAGGCCGGGGGTCTTCCTCCTTTTCTAAAAAAAAAAAAAAAATCCGGTGGCCCAGCCCCATGTCCGCATCTCCAGCCGCCCTTCCGGTATCCGCATCTCTGGTGACGCTAGTCTCATCGGCGCAAATCTACTTCCCAAAGGAAAATTTTGCGTTGGGTTCCAGGAAAGAGGGACTTGTAGACCATTCCAGTTAGATTGTCAATACAATTTTTATTTCTATCATTAGCTCTCAGTTTGCTTCCCAGTCCCCACGTAAAGCTAGAAGAAGTTTCGATCCAGCCAACAAACTGACTCACATGCTTGTTCTTGTTCGTGAAGCGGTGGAACAAAGGGAAGGGAGGTAATCGGCCGTGCATGGATGTGAAGGGTGCATAGAAGCGATTATCGCCATGGTAATCAGAGGGGAGGAAGGTAATCGAACATCAATGTCTAGGATACCTAGACCTCCTTGTTCTTGAGGTTTGCATACTTTAGCCCAGGCAATGAGGGTAGGACCTTAGTTTTCTTGTCCAAACTTTCTCCAGAAGAAGTGCCTTAGATATTTGTTGATCTGCTCAATTATACCAGCTGGTAGTGCAAGAGTGCACATGAAAAATATTGGTAGTGCTGAAAGAACTAATTTGATGAGCTGTAATCTGCCATCATGCCCCAACATAGTAGAGACCCTTGCTAGCCTTCTCTCAATTGTTTTGCATATAGGAGAAAAATATCTGCATTTTTTTAGTATGTGATCACTAAGTGGCAGCCCCAGATAGGTAAATGGGAATTTGCCAAGCTTACATCCTAGGAAGCTGACAAGACTGTTAAGATTTTCCTATCTGACATTGAGTGGTACTAAAACAAATTTGCTGTAGTTGATCTGAAGACCAGTTTGGGCTGCAAAATGTGCCAAGAGATTGTTTACTTGGATTATTTGTCTTTCCTCAGCAGGTAGCACTAGAATGATGTCATCAGCAAATTGAATGACTAGAAAATCAGGGTTTGGTGGGGGATCAATGGGTTTTGATATGATTTCTTCCCGCATTGTTGTGTTTAGAATGGTTTGGGGAAAATCTGGAGCCAAGACAAAAAGCGGAGGAGAGAGGGGATCTCCTTGTCTTATCCCCTTTTATTTCCCTGGAACTCCATTTAGTAGCACCAGAAGAGAATCCTGGCTGAAAGATCATCTTGATCCAGTTGATCCATTCGCTGCTAAAACCCCTTGCTTCAAGGATCTTCAGTATTGTGTCATGTTCAATCATATCAAATGCCTTGTGTCATGTTCAATCATTTATATGGTTTTGCTAAAGAACCTCCATAAATTCTTTAACAAGGAAAGATTTACCCTGGGTCAAACTAATGCGGGACCAATACTATACCACAGAACTACCAGGAGAGAAACTGATGGGCTCTAGTTGGTGGAAAAATCATCTCAGACTCCTACCTGAATTTAAATCCTTGGTATTGTGTAAACCTGGCAATCAAACTACTTTTGATTTCTAGAAATATAAATGGACAGATACACCTCTCTTTCAACGCTATCCACAACTATTCTCCTATGCTAGAAAGGAATCAGTGAGTCTATCGGAAATGATCCAAACAAAATAATTGCCGAATCAGTTTCACATTCCTCTTTTAGAGCAAGCTTTTGATCAATTTAATGAAATTACAGTAGCTCTACAATAATTTTCAGGGGCTCAATCACCTGACATTTGGAGTTGTGTTTCTGGGCCCAAGAATTTCTCATCAATTCAAGTTTACAAGGCTCTCAAAACAGATACTGAGGCCCACAACATCTTCAAAAAACTTTGGAGAAGTGCAAATAGAGTCAGACACAAATCTTCTTTTGGTTGATCCTGCATGACAGATTAAACACTATAAATATGCTTAAGAGGAGAACAATGTATTTACAGTCATACAATTGTGTGCTGTGTCAGGAGCATACTGAGGAAATGACTATGCATTTACTCTGGAACTGCACATTTGCTCAGGATTGCTGGAACATCATCATTCCACAAATGAGAAGAGGAGTTTCATCGTTTGATGAGATCATGCTCAGCTATCAAGAAATCCCCCAAAACATAGCACTAGACATTGTAATCTTGGGGAGCTGGAACATATGGATGCAAAGAAATGGAAAGATATTCAGGGGAGTAACTCCTAGCTTGAGATCCTGGCAAACACTGTTCAAGCAAGATTTAAGCCTCTTACAACATTTCCTCTGATTTAGTGAACCCTAGAACAGGGGTAGGATAATTTACTTGTATCTTATTTTCTTTCTCTTTTTGGTTTCCTTCCTGTAAATATCCCATATTAATTGGAAATATACCCTAGAACAATTGTTCTATGGTCAATGGTTCAAAAAAAGGAAGGTAATCGGCCATGGAACACAAGATCCAGCGGTCTAGCCTGTTTCGTGTGGTCTCTCCACTTCCGCCACAGATACGATGCCTGGCATCTGGTGATCGCCACCAAGAAATAGACTATCAACACCATGACTTGATAAGTTAATTAACTATCCTCTAAAAGTATGAATTTACCCCTACGAACTAGGTACTCCCTAAAATTTTGTAACAGTACTCCATATTTATTAGATTGGAGTACCAACTGACCTAATCCGTTGGATCACAACAAATGGAGGGTCTACATTCACTTCGGTGTACTGTAAAAGAGCTCTTTTATTGCACATTTAAGTGGCTCAATCAAATATATAAGAAAAAGAAAATACCCGCACAAATCTCCATGTAATATCAATGATATAGAACTTAGATGTATAATACTAAGGGCATATCTAAATGTGCTTTAGCGAAACTGTATAAATAAAGTACAAAACAAAATGCACAGCCGAACGATATAAGGTAGTATGGAAAGGCTTTCTTACAAAGCAGATCCTGGGTTAACCTGACAATTAAACGCACGCAACTACGGTTGCCTAGAATTTGATTGGTACTCCATCTCCTATATATGGAGTACAAGGGTACTGTAAAATCTCTCGTCTCTGTAACATATTTTTCTGGTGCCTCCAACTCCTATCCTAAGCTTGCACCAACAAAGATTTGCAGCTTGACACCCAAAAGAAAAGAAAGGCTCTATGAAGAAATGTATGAAGGATCTCGAGCTCACACACCACCACCATGGACCACTACCAATCCAAACCATCTTTTGAGCGGGTAAGCTAGAGAGAGGTGCTTCAACACATTTTAGAATTTACTTCCTCCGTCCGACAATATAAGAGTATTTTTTACAATACACCAGTATAAAAAATGCTCTTATATTATGATACAGAAGGAATATTTATCTTGCACAAGCCTAGCCCCCGGTGTTGGTACCTCCAGTCCCTTGCCTCGCTTCTCCTCGCCCTCGCAGACGCCGTGGCTATGCCCTAGCTCTCCCTCTACCTTAGCTCTCTCCTTGCGTCACCTCGCCGGCGACCAAACCGAACCAAGAAAGAAGAAGGCACGAGGAGAAGATAGACACGGTGGTGTACCCGCACACGAACGCCTTCAATTTTTCCCTCGAGCACGGACTCGAGCTGAACCCACAGCTGTTACAAGCCCCCCCCCCTCGCGTGGCTTTATACTTGAGCCAGCATACCGGGCTCGAACCCACGCCTCCACTCTCTCCCAATCGCCCGCGCTCCGCTTGCTTCGCTCGCTCCCGCGTCGCGCTCCGCAGCGCGCGCCCCACGGCGAGCACCAGCGACCGCGCCCTTGATCGTGCCACACGACCCGGCCTAACAGCTACTCCCTACACACACGCACACCCGCACACCCGCACGGACATGCCCGTGTACACAACGCACGCACACACGCACGCACCTGCCGCGGACCCGACGCGTCCAGCTCGTCAGACGCGCGCCCATACACGCGCCCAACGTGCTCGATGCACCGCCGCGGCTTATTGCCAACACACGCGCCCTAAGCCGCGACTTAGAGCAGCCCGCCGTCCTCGACGTCGCCGTTGACCAGTAGTGCACGCTCCGGCGCCGGCGCCTTCTTCCACTGCGGGCAGTCACGTTTGAAGTGACCCCGCTCGCCGCACTTGTAGCACCGGCCCTTCCTGTTGCCGCAGAAGCCCGACGCCTCGCTGCGCGCCCCGTCGTCGTCGTCCCGAGCTCCGCCGCGTTGTCGCTCCCGCGCTCGCCACTGTGCCGCAGTGAACATGAGCTGCCCGTCCGCGCTCTCGCCGCCTGTCTGCCCGCGTCGTCGGAGCCGTTCGTCAAACGCCTTCAGGCGCCTGAGCGCGTCCTCGAAGAGCAGGGAGCCCAAATCGCAGAACTGCTCCATTCCGGCGACCGCCACGTACAGCCGATCCAGGACGCAGTCAAGGAGTTTCTTCACCATCGCCGCGTCGTCGAGCGTCGCCCCAAGCCCGGTGTAGCGCGCCGCCATGCCGCTGATTTTCCCGGCGAACGCGTCCAGCGACTCGTCACTCGCCATGTGTAGGAGCTCCCACTCCCCGCGCAGCGTGCCCAACCGCGCCGCGCGCAGGCGATCTGCTCCGACGAACCGAGCCTTCAAGCTGCTCCAAATCTCCGCCGCGGTCTTCTTCGCGGCCACCTGCAGCAGAAGGTTGTCGCCGAGCGCCCAGAGCAGATAAGCCCTCGCCGGCTTGTCCTTCTTGGCGATCACCACCGACGCCGCGTCCTCCGGCTGCACCACCGCCTCCCACAGCCCTGCGGCGTCCAGGTCGGCCTCCACCTTGATGGCCCAGGTGACGTAGTTCTCCCCCGTGAGCACCGGCACTGGATGCACCACCGCGCCGCCCGAACCGCCACCGTACGGTACGATGGACATCGCCGGCGCGCCCTGACCGCCACGAGGCTCTGATGCCAAATGTTAGAACCTCCAGTCCCTTGCCTCGCTTCTCCTCGCCCTCGCAGACGCCGTGGCTATGCCCTAGCTCTCCCTCTACCCTAGCTCTCTCCTTGCGTCACCTTGTCGGCGACCAAACCGAACCAAGGAAGAAGAATGCATGAGGAGAAGATAGACACGGTGGTGTACCAGCGCACAAACGCCTTCAGTTTTTCCCTCGAGCACGTACTCGAGCTAAACCCATAGTTGTTACAAGCCCCCCCCCCCTCGCGTGACTTTATACTTGAGCCAGCGCACCGGGCTCGAACCCACGCCTCCACTCCCTCCCGATCGCCCGCGCTCCGCTTGCTCCGCTCGCGCCCGCGTCGCGCTCCGCAGCGCGCGCCCCACGGCGAGCACCAGCGACCGCGCCCTCGATCGTGCCACACGACCCGACCTAACAGCTACTCCCTACACGCACGCACACCCGCACACCCGCACGGACATGCCCGTGTACACAACGCACGCACACTCGCACGCACCCGCCGCGGACCCGACGCGTCCAGCTCGTCAGACGCGTGCCCATACACGCGCCCAACGTGCTCGATGCACCGCCGTGGCTTATTGCCAACACCTGGTACCTTCTTTATACAAGGGAGTACAGTTATCTCTGGCTACCTCGGGGGACCAAGGGGCTTCCAATTTATCGGCTCAAATCCAATGCAAGATCGAGCTACATCATGGCAACATCTGACAGCTTTAGGCCTCGCCTGCATATCATGAAGGTGACCATCTAGCATACGCTGCAGCACCAGCAGGTCCCGCTCAAGTTCGCGCCTTATTAATATCCATTACAACGACGGCCCCTACTGAAAGATGTGCATGCTTAGATGCGGGAACTTGACTAGTGCCGCAACGAGCTCCCCGTCACCTACGTCCTTCTAATTGTCGTCGACGGCAGTCACCAGTGCCATCGTCTGCAAGCCTGGCCAGCAAGTCTCCTTGAAGCTCCTCCCTGCACCGACCCTACAAACCTACTACCTCTTCTTCATCTAGCAACGCAACCTCGTGGCTACTTCTCGTCCACTTGGATATGAAGGGGGACGAATCCAAATGTGTTAGCATGAGGTTTATCTGAAGAACGGTCATGGCCCTTTTTTCTTGAAATGAGGATCAACGTCAACCCGGTCACTACATCATGGTGGTGGCTCATGATATTGACAAAGAACGTTTTTGTTTTACCCAGCTGATGTAACAATAGATTGATAGGGCATACATGTATTTTGTATTTTTGTAGCAGCAGTGGCAACTGCTAATCCTGACGACCCACAAGTATAGTGGATCTATCGTAGTCCTTTCGATAAGTAAGAGTGTCGAACCCAACAAGGAGCAGAAGGAAATGACAAGCGATTTTCAGAAAAGTATTCTCTGCAAGCACTGAAATTATCGGCAACAGATAGTTTTGTGATAAGATAATTAGTAAAGGGTAATAAGTAAGTAACTTCGGTGCAAAACTCAACCACCTCCTCTGCGGTATAACCTTGTAGGATGCTTGCCTCTGGATGGTTTCGGTTCCGACAATAGCGCTTCAGTATTCCCATGAACCGCCTTAATGGATACTGTTGCGAAGAAACACAGAACCACAATACTTTATCTCGTCGACAAGGTGCACAGTGAGATGAACCATGACATCAAAGAATGACAGTGGGAAAAACATCTCTAGGCTGGACAATATTCTTGCAATATCCTCTTGTGTATGATCCAACTCTTCAGGATCTACAACTTTCTGCCATAGTTCATTGAAGAGATCACAGAGCTCAATAAGTGTGTTTTTTATATCTTTGTCCATCAGATTCCTGATGGCCACTGGGAGGATTTGTTTCAACATTACGTGGCGATCATGTGACTTCATATGTTCCAACTTCATTTTACGTGAGCTCACATCCACGAGACTTCTGATGTTTGCGGAGTAGGAAGAGGATGTCTTAACTGACAACAAATAGTTGAAGAACTTTGTTGCTTCTTTTGTACTGAAATTGTAACTCTGGCGAGCATGGAGGAATTTGTTAGCATCTTCTGCTTCACTCTTCTGTTTTGATTGATCACCAAGCATATCGAGTCGTGCACCGTCACTATCCTTTGCTTCACCTTTAATCTTGAGCAGACTACCAAGAATGCTTTCACGTACGTTCTTCTCTATGTGCATCACATCGATGCAGTGACGTACACGTAGAATCTCCCAGTAAGGTAATTTCCACAATACCGATTTCTTCCTAAACACTTGACCCTTGGGTGTTTGTTTCATCGTCAAAGCGTGGTTCTTGCCAAGCACAACATTAATTTGTTTAGCCATGTTGTGGACCACCTCCCCAGCATAGGGTCTTGGGCCCAAACCTACCTCTGCCGTACCATCAAATTCAGCTTTCATCTTTCGGTATGGGTGATTTCTCCGTAAGAACCTACGATGACGCAAATACATGGTTTTGCGTGAGTTGGGAAGAAATTAACTAGCTGTCCTATCCATGCATGTGACACACCCTACAGCTCCCTTTGTTTTCTGCCCCGATGTGTTGCCTAATGCCAGCATATCTGGAATGGTGTGTAGCAGCATCTCATGTAGATCAAAAATCTCCTTTTTGTAAGCATCATACCATTTTTATAGCAGACTCTTTTACCCAGTGTCAGCAGTTCTTCTACCGGTAGCTGAAAGTAAATGTCGATGTCATTTCCAGGTTGCTTCGGGCCTTGGATAATCATTGAAATCATAATATATTTTTTTCTCCATACACGACCAGGGAGCTAGGTTATATATGCACAGAAGCACCGGCCATGTGCTGTGATTGGTGCTCATATCGCCAAAAGGATTCATCCCGTCAGTACACTCCTCGGGCCTTATACTTCTAGGATCCTTGACAAAGTCTTTAAACTTGTTGTCGATTAATTCCCATTGAGCCCCATCTTTCGGGTGCATCATATATTTATCCGCAATTCGCTCATCATGATGCCACCACAACCTCTTTGCCTCTCTAGGGTTTGCAAACAAACGCCTCAACCTTGGAATTAAAGGCAAGTACCAAACAACCTTGACTGGGATTCTTGTTTTGATCTCGTCGTCCAATTTGTACTTGTCCTTTGCTCTCCTGCGCTTGTATCGTGCATGCTTGCATATGGGACATGCACGCAAATCTTTGTACTCACCACAGTACAATATACAATCATTCACACAAGCGTGTATCTTCTGTACTTCAAGTTCCAATGGGCAAACAATTTTCTTCACTTCGTTCATGCTTTTGGGGAGCACATTATCTTTCGAAATAATTTCTTTGAAAAGACATAATAACTCCATGAAGCCCTTGTTTGATAGACCATTTTCTACTTTAAATCTGGGAACCGCCAGTGTGGCACCCAACTTGGAATACTTCCTTTTGCAGCTTGGATACAAATCTTTCTTTGAGTCCACATCAATGGTTGGCACATCCTTGTACCCAATCATATTATTTTTTGGGCCCTTGAAATCTGCAATCATAGCATCAAAATCTGGCATATAAAGGTCGTCGTCATCGTCTGCATCGTCATCTTGGTTTTCCGGTGGGGGTTTTCGCTTTCAGGTGTTCCATTGGTAGCTTGACGCCTCAGCCCCGATGTTAGATTCAACATCCATGTTACTCTTGACCGACGTTTTGGCATCTCGCAACCCTGGGTATATTCATCCATGACCTGCTATTCACCGTGTCTGGTCCAACGTGTATATCCATCCATGAATCCCCAAGTGAGTAAGTGGAACTCGACAAGTGTAACTTCATGTGACTCTGTATTGGCGCAATGACTGCATGGACACAGGATGTAATCCTCATGACCAATTCTCCTCTTTGTACTTTCATCCGAATTCATGAACTCTGTCACGCCACTGACAAAATCTGAGCTTCTTCGATTCTTCATCCATTCAGATCGTTCCATCTGCACCACACAAAGGGTAATTAAAAACAAAACAACAACATTAATACACAGATTAACTGATGCCCAAAGATACGTGCTTAAGTCATAAGATTTTATTTTCATAATTACTGAGGGCACTCCATATTGTTATCCAGCTGTGCGACGATGACAAAAAGTACTGGCCAATCAATTTACACGCAGAGTACTACAACACTACCCTTAGGAATTGAAAATCTTAATTAAGCCACTCACGAAAAGAATACCTTAATTAATTAGCCATGTGATGACTCCACCGAGCACACAAAGAAGCGCGATGTGGCAGCAAGCCGAGACAGCTGGGTCGAGGAGCAAAGCTGAGTGCGGCTACCGCCTGAAATTCGACCTCCACTATCCCGACATTGATCGCAATGAATGTGCTTCAATCATGCCAACACCGACCTCGATGGTTGAGCTCCTCCTATCTCCTGCCACAAACCAAGGATTGACGTCCTATATATGACACCGTAACCACCCACCGACCGAGGATGGACCTCTTATCCGGTAGCCGCTGCCTCGGCCGCCGCCATCTCTATCTGCAGAGTGATTATTTTATTTTTGACAGATATCCGCAGAGCGGCTGCTTACACTAAGTATTACCGTAACTCAATTATTGCAGCCCCATATTACATAGTAGTACATCACTTACAGTTATCTCACGGCAACCGTGTCTTGATAACCCACAAGCATATGGGATCATTTGTAGCCTTCTTCGATAAATAAGAATGTCGAACCCAACGAGGAGCTAAAGGTAGAACAAATATTCCCTCAAGTTCTATCGGCCACCAATACAACTCTACGTCACTTGACGTTTGCTTTACCTAAAAGAAGTATGAAACTATTTTGCAAGAATAAAACTACGAGTACTTTGCGAAAATAAAACTACGAATAAATTGCAAGGTAATAAAAGTGGATAGCTTTTGTCAACAAGAAAGTCATTTGTTGCTAGGCAATCGATAACAAGTATCGGTAATCATTCTTGCAATTCTATATGAGGGAGAGGCATGAGCTAACATACTTTCTCTACTTGGATCATATGCACTTATGATTGGACCCCTAGCAAACATCCGCAACTACTAAAGATCATTAAGGTCGTGAAACCCAACCATAGCATTAAGTATCAAGTCCTCTTTATCCCATACGCAACAATCCACCTACTCGGGTTTAAGCTTCTGTCAGACTCGCAACCCACCATAAGTGAATCATGAACGTATTGCAACACCCTACAGCGAGGGCCTCTCACGTTTGCGCGAGACGGAGGGCACCGTAGGACAGCACCAAAAATAAAATATACAATCATACCAACCAAGATCATGATTAACCCACATGACAAAATGGATCTACTCAAACATCGTAGGATAGCCACATATCATTGGGAAATAATATACGGAGTTGAGCACCATGTTTAAGTAGAGATTGCAGCGGGGAGAAGGGGTGTTACACCGCTGCATAGCGGGGGAGAAAGTTGGTGTTGACGGTAGCAAGATTGTTGATGTAGATCGTCGTCCCGATCCTAGCCCCGGCGGCACTCCGGCGCCACCGGGAGAGAGGGGGAGAGAGCCCCCCTCCTTATTCTTCTTCCTTGGCCTCCCCCCTAGATGGGAGGAGAGCTCCCCCTCTGGTCCATGGTCTCAATGGCGGTGGAGGGGCGGGAGCCCCTCCGAGATTGGATCTCCCTCTCTGTTCTCTTCTGTTTCGTGTTCCCCAGATCTGACCGAAAACCGTTTCTTATATTCTGGGAGATCTGTAACTCCGATTGCGCTGAGATTTTAACACGGTTTTTTCTGGGTATAAGCTACCTAGCGCCCAAAGTAGATCTCCAACAGACGTACGAAGTGAGCATAACCCACCACCACGCGCCTGGCTCCTCTGGCTCACCCTGGTGTTTTGTGGGCTATGTGGGCCTTCGTTTGCATTGATTCTAAAGGAAATATGCTCTAGAGGCAATAATAAAGTAGTTATTTATATTTCCTTATATCATGATAAATGTTTATTATTCATGCTAGAATTGTTTTAACCGGAAACTTAGTACTTGTGTGAATACATAGACAAAACAAAGTGTCCCTAGTATGCCTCTACTTGACTAGCTCGTTAATCAAAGATGGTTAAGTTTCCTAACCATAGACATGTGTTGTCATTTGATGAATAGGATCACATCATTAGAGAATGATGTGATGGACGAGACCCATCTGTTAGCTTAGCAAAATGATCATTAAGTTTTATTGCTATTAGAGGAACACCTTGTGTGCTATCAAACGTCACAACGTAACTAGGTGATTATAAAGATGCTCTGCAAGTGTCTCCGAAGGTGTTTTTTGGGTTGGCATAGATCGAGATTAGGATTTGTCACTCCGAGTATCGGAGAGGTATCTCTGGGCCCTTTCGGTAATGCACATCACTATAAGCCTTGCAAGCAATGTGACTAATGAGTTAGTTACGGGATGATGCATGACGGGACGAGTAAAGAGACTTGCAGGTAACGAGATTGAACTAGGTATGATGATACCGACGATCGAATCTCGGGCAAGTAACATACCGATGACAAAGGGAATAACTTATGTTGTTATTGCGGTTTGACCGATAAAGATCTTCACAGAATATGTAGGAACCAATATGAGCATCCTGGTTCCGCTATTGGTTATTGACTGGAGATGTGTCTCGGTCATGTCTACATAGTTCTCAAACCCGTAGGGTCCGCACGCTTAACGTTCGATGACGATTTGTATTATGAGTTATGTGTTTTGGTGACCAAAGTTTGTTCGGAGTACCGGATGAGATCACAGACATGACGAGGAGTCTCGAAATAGTCGATTGGTAAAGATTTATATATTGGAAGGTGGTATTCGGACATCGGAATGGTTTCGAGTGGTTCGGCTATTTTATCGGAGTACCGAGGGGTTACCGGACCCCCCCGGGGGAAGTCATGGGCCTCATGGGCCACAGGAGAGAGCGGGGACAGCCCATAAGGGGTGGAGTCCGAATAGGACTAGGGGAGGGGGAAGAGCCCCCCTTTCCCTCTCCCTCTCCCACTCCTTCCTTTTCCTCTCCGACGAAGAAAGGAAAAGGGGAAGGGGGCGAATCCTACTAGGAGTGGAGTCCTAGTAGGACTCCCCCCCCATGGCGCGCCCCTCTTGGCCAGCCACCTCCTCCTCCCCTCCTTTATATACGGGGGTAGGGGGCACCCCATAACACATCAATTGTTCTTTTAGCTGTGTGCGGTGCCCCCCTCCACAGTTTACTCCTTCGGTCATAGCATCATAGTGCTTAGGTGAAGCCCTGCGCGGATGACATCACCATCACCGTCACCACACCGTCGTGCTGATGGAACTCTCCCTCGACCCTCTGCTGGATCAAGAGTTCGAGAGACGTCATCGAGCTGAACGTGTGCAGAACTCGGAGGTGCCGTACGATCGGTACTAGATCGGTTGGATCGTGAAGACGTTCGACTACATCAACCGCGTTAACCTAACACTTCCGCTTTCGGTCTACGAGGGTATGTGTACACACTCTCCCCTTCTCATTGCTATGCATCTCCTAGATAGATCTTGCGTGATCATAGGATTTTTTTTGAAATTGCATGCTACGTTCCCCAACAGTGGCATCCGAACCAGGTTTATGCGTAGATGATATGCACGAGTAGAACACAATGACTTGTGGGCAATAATAGTCATACTGCTTACCACCAACGTCTTATTTTGATTCGGCAATATTGTTGGATGAAGCAGCCCAGACCAACATTACATGACCACGTTCATGAGACCGGTTCTACCGACGTGCTTTTGCACACAGGTGGCTGGCGGGTGTCTGTTTCTCCAAATTTAGTTGAATCAAATTTGACTATGGTCGGTCCTTGTGAAGGTTAAAACATCACATTTGACAAAAAATCGTTGTGGTTATGATGCATAGGTAAGAACAGTTCTTGTTAGAAGCCCGTAGTAGCCATGTAAAACTTGCAGCAACAAAGTAGAGGACGTCTAACTTGTTTTTGCAGGGCATGTCGTGATGTGATATGGTCAAGACATGATGTGATATAAGTTATTGTATGATATGATCATGTTTTATAAAAGTTATCAGCAACTGGCAGGAGCCTTATGGTTGTCGCTTTATTGTATGAAATGCAATCACCATGTAATTGTTTTACTTTATCACTATGCGGTAGCAATAGTTGTAGAAGCAATAGTTGGCGAGACGATAACGACGCTACGATGGAGATCAAGGTGTCAAGCCGGTGACGATGGAGATCATGACGGTGCTTTGGAGATGGAGATCAAAGTCACAAGATGATGATGGCCATATCATGTCACATATTTTGATTGCATGTGATGTTTATATTTTATGCATCTTATTTTGCTTAGTACGGCGGTAGCATTATAAGATGATCCCTCACTAAATTTCAAGGTATAAGTGTTCTCCCTGAGTATGCACCGTTGCTATAGTTCGTCGTACCGTGACACAACATGATGATCGGGTGTGATAAGCTCTACATTCACATACAACGGGTGCAAGACAGTTTTGCACGTGCAGAATACTTGGGTTAAACTTGACGAGCCTAGCACATGCAGATATGGCCTCAGAACACTGAGACCAAAAGGTCGAACGTGAATCATATAGTAGACATGATCAACATAGAGATGTTCACCATTGAAAACTACTCCATCTCACGTAATGATCGGACATGGTTTAGTTGATATGGATCACGTGATCATTTAGATGACTAGAGGGATGTCTATCGAAGTGCGAGTTCTTAAGTAATATGATTAATTGAACTTTAATTTATCATGAACTTAGTCCTGATAGTTTTTGCATATCTATGATGTTGTAGATCAATGGCCCGTGCTACCGTTCCCTTGAATTTTAATGTGTTCCTAGAGAAAGCTAAGTTGAAAGATGATGGTGACAACTACACGGACTGGGTCCATAACTTGAGGATTATCCTCATTGCTTCACAGAAGAATTACGCCCTGGAAGCACCGCTAGGTGCAAGGCCCGCTGGAGGACCAACTCCGGATGTTATGAACGTTTGGTAGACTAAAGCTGATGACTACTCGATAGTTTAGTGTGCCATGCTTTATGGCTTAGAATCGGGACTTCAAAGACATTTTGAACATCATGGAGCATATGAGATGTTCCAGGAGTTGAAGTTAATATTTCAAGCAAATGCCCGAGTTGAGAGATATGAAGTCTCCAACAAGTTCTATAGCTGCAAGATGGAGGAGAACAGTTCAGTCACTGAACACATACTCACAATATCTGGGTACCATAACCACTTGACTCAGCTGGGAGTTAATCTTCCTGATGATAGTGTCATTGACAAGGTTCTTCAATCACTGCCACCAAGCTATAAAGGCTTCGTGATGAACTATAATATGCAAGGGATGGAAAAGACAATTCCCGAGCTATTCGATGCTAAAGGTTGCGGAGGTAGAAATCAAGAAGGAGCATCAAGTGTTGATGGTTAACAAGATCACTAGTTTCAAGAAAAAGGGCAAAAGGGAAGAAGGGGAAAGAAGAATAGCAAGCAAGTTGCTGCTCCCGGGAAGAAGCCCAAGTTTGGACCTAAGCCTGAACTGAGTGCTTCTACTGCAAAGGGACTGGTCACTGGAAGCGGAACTGCCCCAAGTATTTGGCGGATAAGAAGTATGGCAAAGTGAAAGGTATATTTGATATACATGTTATTTATGTGTACCTTACTAATGCTCTTAGTAGCGCCTGGGTATTTGATACTGGTTATGTTGCTCATATTTGCAACTCGAAACAGGGGCTACGAATTAAACGAAGATTGCCTAAGGACGAGGTGACGATGCGCATCGGAAATGGTTCCAAGGTCGATGTGATCGCCGTCGGCACGCTACCTCTACATCTACCTTCGGGATTAGTTTTAGACCTGAATAATTGTTATTTGGTGCCAGCGTTGAGCCTGAACATTATATCTGGATCTTGTTTGATGCGAGACGGTTATTCATTTAAATCAGAGAATAATGGTTGTTCTATTTATATGAGTAATATCTTTTATGGTCATGCACCCTTGATGAGTGGTCTATTTTTGTTGAATCTCGATCGCAGTGATACACATATTCATAATATTGAAGCCAAAAGATGCAAAGTTAATAATGATAGTGCAACTTATTTGTGGCACTGCCGTTTAGGTCATATTGGTGTAAAGTGCATGAAGAAATTCCATGCTGATGGGCTTGTGGAATCACTTAATTATGAATCACTTGATGCTTGCGAACCATGCCTCATGGGCAAGATGACTAATACTCCATTCTCTGGAACAATGGAGCGAGCCACTGACTTATTGGAAATAATACATACTGATGTATGCGGACCGATGAGTGTTGAGGCTCGCAGCGGGTATTGTTATTTTCTGACAGATGATTTGAGCAGATATTGGTATATCTACTTAATGAAATATAAGTCTGAAACATTTGAAAAGTTCAAAGAATTTCAGAGTGAAGTGGAAAATCATCGTAACAAGAAAATAAAGTTTTTACGATGTAATCATGGAGGTGAATATTTGAGTTACGAGTTTGGTCTTCATTTGAAACAATGTGGAATAGTTTCGCAACTCATGCCACCTGGAACACTACAGCGTAATAGTGTGTCCGAATGTCGTAACCATACTTTATTAGATATGGTGCAATCTATGATGTCTCTTACCGATTTACCACTATCGTTTTGGGGTTATGCTTTAAAGATGGCTACATTCATGTTAAATAGGGCACCATCTAAATCCGTTAAGACGACACCATATGAACTATGGTTTGGCAAGAAACCTAAGTTGTCGTTTCTTATAGTTTGGGGCTGCGATGCTTATGTGAAAAAGCTTCAACCTGATAAGCTCGAACCCAAATCGGAGAAGTGCGTCTTCATAGGATACCCAAAAGAAACTGTTGGGTACACCTGCTATCACAGATCCGAAGGCAAGACATTTGTTGCTAAGAATGGATCCTTTCTAGAGAAGGAGTTTCTCTCGAAAGAAGTGAGTGGTAGAAAAGTAGAACTTGATGAGGTAGTTGTACCTTCTCTCGAATTGGAAAATGGTTCATCACAGAAATCAGTTGCAGTGATGCCTACACCAATTAGTGAGGAAATTAATGATGATGATCATGAAACTTCAGATCAAGTTACTACCAAACCTCGTAGGTCAACCAGAATATGGTCCGCACCAGAGTGGTATGGTAATCTTGTTCTGGAAGTCATGTTACTATACCATGACGAACCTACGAACTATGAGGAAGCAATGATGAGCCCAGATTCCGCGAAATGGCTTGAGGCCATGAAATCTGAGATGGGATCCCTGTATGAGAACAAAGTGTGGACTTTGGTTGACTTGCCCGATGATAGGCAAGCCATAGAGAATAAATGGATCTTCAAGAAGAAGACTGACGGTGACGGCAATGTTACTGTCTACAAAGCTCAACTTGTTGCAAAAGGTTTTCGACAAGTTCAAGGAGTTGACTACGATGATACCTTCTCACCTGTAGCGATGCTTAAGTCTATACGAATCATGTTAGCAATTGCCGCATTTTATGATTATGAAATTTGGCAAATGGATGTCAAAACTGCATTCCTTAATGGATTTCTTAAAGAAGAGTTGTATATGATGCAACCAGAAGGTTTTGTCGATCCTATAGGTGCTAACAAAGTGTGCAAGCTCCAGCGATCCATTTATGGACTGGTGCAAGCCTCTCGGAGTTGCAATATACGCTTTGATAGTGTGATCAAAGCATATGGTTTTATACAGATTTTTGGAGAAGCCTGTATTTACAAGAAAGTGAGTGGGAGCTCTGTAGCATTTCTGATATTATATGTGGATGACATATTGTTGATTGGAAATAATACATAATTTTTGGATAGCATAAAAGGATACTTGAATAAGAATTTTTCAATGAAAGACCTCGGTGAAGCTGCTTATACATTGGGCATCAAGATCTATAGAGGTAGATCAAGACGCTTAATTGGATTTTCACAAAGCACATACCTTGATAAAGTTTTGAAGAAGTTCAAAATGGATCAGTCAAAGAAAGGGTTCTTTCATGTGTTACAAGGTGTGAAGTTGAGTCAGACTCAATGCCTGACCACTGCAGAAGAGAGAGAGAAAATGAAAGTCATTCCCTATGCCTCAGCCATAGGTTCTATCATGTATGCAATGCTATGTTCCAGACCTGATGTGTGCCTTGCTATAAGTTTAGTAGGGAGGTACCAAAGTAATCCAGGAGTGGATCACTGGACAGTGGTCAAGAACATCCTGAAATGCTTGAAAAGGACTAAGGATATGTTTCTCGTTTATGGAGGTGAAAAAGAGCTTGTCGTAAATGGTTACATCGATGCAAGCTTTGACACTGATCCGGATGACTCTAAGTCACAAACCGGATACGTATTTATATTGAATGGTGGAGCTGTCAGTTGGTGCAGTTCCAAGAAGAGCGTCGTGACGTGATCTACGTGTGAAGCGGAGTACATAGCTTCTTCAGAAGCAGCAAATGAAGGAGTTCATATCCGATCTAGGCGTAATACCTAGTGCATCGGGTCCAATGAAAATCTTTTGTGACAATACTGGCACAAT
This sequence comes from Triticum aestivum, assembly GCF_018294505.1. Lineage (NCBI taxonomy): Eukaryota > Viridiplantae > Streptophyta > Magnoliopsida > Poales > Poaceae > Triticum > Triticum aestivum. The sequence continues at coordinate 159,639,305 of NC_057810.1, forward strand.
TGCCTTGGCGAAGGAATCCAGATTTTACAAGAGAACCAAACACATCAAGAGATGCTTTAACTCTATCCGTGATCAAGTCAAGGAGGGGGACATAGAAATTTGCAAAATACATACGAATCTGAATGTTGCAGACCCGTTGACTAATCCTCTTCCACGAGCAAAACATGATCAGCACCAAGACTCCACGGGTGTTAGAATCATTACAATGTAATCTAGATTATTGACTCTAGTGCAAGTGGGAGACTAAAGGAAATATGCCCTAGAGGCAATAATAAAGTTGTTATTTACATTTCCTTATATCATGATAAATGTTTATTATTCATGCTAGAATTGTATTAACCGGAAACTTAGTACTTGTGTGAATACATAGACAAAACAAAGTGTCCCTAGTATGCCTCTACTTGACTAGCTCGTTAACCAAAGATGGTTAAGTTTCCTAACCATAGACATGTGTTGTCATTTGATGAATGGGATCACATCATTAGAGAATGATGTGATGGACAAGACCCATCCATTAGCTTACATAATGATCATTAAGTTTTATTGCTATTGTTTTCTTCATGACTTATACATATTCCTCTGACTATGAGATTATGCAACTCCCGAATACCGGAGGAACACCTTATGTGCTATCAAACGTCACAACATAATTGGGTGATTATAAAATATGCTCTACAGGTGTCTCCGAAGGTGTTTGTTGGGATGGCATAGATCGAGATTAGGATTTGTCACTCCGAGTATCGGAGAGGTATCACTGGGCCTCTCGATAATGCGCGTCACTATAAGCCTTGCAAGCAATGTGACTAATGAGTTAGTTACGGGATGATGCATTATGGAACAAGTAAAGAGACTTGCCAGTAATGAGATTGAACTAGGTATGATGATACCGATGATCGAATCTCAGGCAAGTAACATACCTATGACAAAGAGAATAACGTATGTTGTTATTGCGGTTTGACCGATAAAGATCTTCGTAGGATATGTAGGAACCAATATGAGCATCCAGGTTCCGCTATTTGTTATTGACCGGAGATGTGTCTCGATAATGTCTACATAGTTCTCGAACCCATATGGTCCGCACGCTTAATGCTACCTCTTGAGCACTGTGGTGGATTTCCCCGAAGAGGATAGGATGATGCAGCAAAGTAGCGTAAGTATTTCCCTCAGTTTTTGAGAACCAAGGTATCAATCCAGTAGGAGACCACGCACAAGTCCCTCGTACCTACACAAAATGATAGCTCCTTGCAACCAACGCGATTAGGGGTTGTCAATCCCTTCACGGTTACTTACGAGAGTGAGATCTGATAGAGATGATAAATAATATTTTTTGGTATTTTTGGTATAGAGATGCAAAGTGAAAAGTAAAAGGCAAAGTAAAAACAAAGCAAGTAATAAAGTAATAGAGATTGATATGATGAGAATAGACCTGGGGGCCTTAGGTTTCACTAGTGGCTTCTCTCAAGAGCATAGATTTTCTATGGTGGGTGAACAAATTACTATTGAGCAATTGACAGAATTGAGCATAGTTATGAGCATATCTAGGTAATGATCATGTATATAGGCATCAAGTCCGAGACAAGTAGATCGAAACGATTCTGCATCTACTACTATTACTTCACTCATCGACCGCTATCCAGCATGCATCTAGATATTAAGTTAAAAACAGAGTAACGCCTTAAGCAAGATGACATGATGTAGAGGGATAAATTCATGCAATACGATAAAAAACATCTTGTTATCCTCGATGGCAACAATACAATACGTGCCTTGCTGCCCCTTCTGTCACTGGGAAAGGACACCACAAGATTGAACCCAAAGCTAAGCACTTCTCCCATTGCAAGAACTACCAATCTAGTTGGCCAAACCAAAAGGATAATTCGAAGAGACTTGCAAAGATAACTCAATCATACATAAAATAATTCAGAGAAGATTAAAATATTGTTCATGGATAAGCTGGATCATGAACCCATAATTCATCGATCTCAACAAACACACCGCAAAAATAAGATTACATCAAATAGATCTCCATGAGAGAGGGGGAGAACTTTGTATTGAGATCCAAAAAAAGAGAATAAGCCATCTAGCTACTAGCTATGGACCCGAAGGTCTGAAGTAAACTACTCACACTTAATCGGAGGGGCAATGGTGTTGATGTAGAAGCCCTCCATGGTGGATGCCCCCTCCGGTGGAGCTCCGGAACAGGCCCCAAGATGGGATCTCGTGGATACAGAAGGTTGCGGCAGTGGAATTAGGTTTTTTGGCTCCTGTTCTGATTGTTTGGGGGTACGTAGGTATATATAGGAGGAAGGAGTATGTTAGTGGAGCAACAGGGGGGCCACGAGGCAGGGGGCGCGCTCTAGGGGGGGGGCACCCTCGTGACCGACTCTTTTGCTTCTTGGAGTAGGGTCCAAGTCTCCTGGATCACGTTCGATGAGAAAATCACGTTCCCCAAGGTATCATTCCGTTTGGACTCTGTTTGATATTCCTTTTCTTCGAAACACTGAAATAGGCAAAAACAGCAATTCTGGGCTGGGCCTCCGGTTAATAGGTTAGTCCAGAAAATAATATAAAAGTGGAAAATAAAGCCCAATATAGTCCAAAACAGTAGATAAAGTAGCATGGAGCAATCAAAAATTATAGATACGTTGGAGACGTATCAGGCATCCCCAAGCTTAATTCCTGCTCGTCCTCGAGTAGGTAAATGATAAAAAGAGAATTTTTGATGCGGAGTGATACTTTGGCATAATTTCAATGTAAATCTTCTTAATCATGGTATAATTATTCAGATCCGAAAGATTCAAGACAAAAGTTCATATTGACATAAAAAATAATAATACTTCATGCATACTAATCAAAGCAATTATGTCTTCTCAAAATAACATGGCCAAAGAAAGTTATCCCTACAAAATCATATAGTCTGGCTATGCTCCATCTTCCCCACACAAAATATTTAAATCATGCACAACCCCGATGACAAGCCAAGCAATTGTTTCATACTTATGACATTCTCAAAACTTTTTCAATCTTCACGCAATACATGAGTGTGAGCCATGGATATAGCACTATATGTGGAATAGAATGGTGGTTGTGGAGAAGACAAAAAGAGGGAAGATAGTCTCACATCAACTAGGCGTATCAACGGGCTATGGAGATGCCCATCAATAGATATCAATGTGAGTGAGTAGGGATTGCCATGCAACGGATGCACTAGAGCTATAAGTATATGAAAGCTCAACAAAAGAAACTAAGTGGGTGTGCATCCAACTCGCTTGCTCACGAAGACCTAGGGCATTTTGAGGAAGCCCATCATTGGAATATACAAGCCAAGTTCTATAATGAAAAATTCCCACTATTATATGAAAGTGACAAAATGAGAGACTCTCTATCATGAAGATCTTGGTGCTACTTTGAAGCACAAGTGTGGTAAAAGGATAGTAGCATTGTCCCTTCTCTCTTTTTCTCTCATTTTTTTATTTGGGCCTTTTTTTATGGCCTCTTTTTTTTATTTTTCATCGGAGTCTCATTCCGACTTGTGGGGGAATCATAGTCTCCATCATCCTTTCCTCACTTGGGACAATGCTCTAATAATGATGATCATCACACTTTTATTTTTCTTACAACTCAACAATTACAACTCGATACTTAGAACAAAGTATGACTCTATATGAATGCCTCTGGCGATGTACCGGGATATGCAATGAATCAAGAGTGACATGTATGAAAGAATTATGAATGGTGGCTTTGCCACAAATACAATGTCAACTACATGATCATGCTAGCAATATGAAAATGATGGAGCGTGTCATAATAAATGAAACAGTGGAAAGTTGCATGGCAATATATCTCGAAATGGCTATGGAAATGCCATGATAGGTAGGTATGGTGGCTGTTTTGAGGAAGATATATGGTGGGTATATGATACCGGCAAAAAGTGCGCAGTATTAGAGAGGCTAGCAATGGTGGAAGGATGGGAAAAAGTGTGTATAATCCATGGACTCAACATTAGTCATAAAGAACTCATATACTTATTGCAAAAATCTAGAAGGTATCAAAGCAAAGTATTACGCGCATGCTCCTAGGGGGATAGATTGGTAGGAAAAGACCATCGCTCGTCCCCGACTGCCACTCATAATGAAGACAATCAATAAATAAATCATGCTCCGAATTCATCACATAACGGTTCACCATACGTGCATGCTACGGGAATCACGAACTTCAACACAAGTATTCTTTAAATTCACAACTACTCAACTAGCATGACTCTAATATCACCATCTTCATATCTCAAAACAATTATCAAGCATCAAACTTATCTTAGTATTCAACACACTCAAAAGAAAGTTTCACATATCTTGAACATCAAGTATATTAACATTAAGCAAATTACCATGCTATTAACGACTCTCAAAATAATCTAAGTGAAGCATGAGAGATCAATAGTTTCTTTAAAAAAATCCACCACCGTGCTCTAAAAGATCTAAGTGAAGCACTAGAGCAAAAATTATCATGCTCAAAAGATATAAGTGAAGCACTATGAGCAAAACTATCAAGCTCAAAAGATATAAGTGAAGCACATAGGTTATTCTAGCAAATTCCAATTCATGTATGGCTCTCTCAAAAGGTGTGTACAGCAAGTATGATTGTGGTAAACTAACAAGCAAAGACACAAATAATACAAGACGCTCCAAGCAAAACACATATCATGTGGTGAATAAAAATATAGCTCCAAGTAAATTACCGATGGAAGTGGACGAAAGAGGGGATGCCTTCCAGGGCATCCCCAAGCTTTGACTTTTTGGTGTCCTTATATTATCTTGGGGGTGCCATGGGCATCCCCAAGCTTAGGCTCTTGCCACTCCTTGTTCCATAATCCATCAAAAGAATTCACCGAAAACTTGAAAACTTCACAACACAAAACTCAATAGAAATCTCATGAGCTCCGTTAGAGAAAGAAAACAAAAGACTACTTCAAAGTAATGTAATGAACTCATTATTTATTTATATTGGTGTTAAACCTACTGTATTCCAACTTCTCTATGTATTATAAACTATTTTATTAGCCATAGATTCATCAAGATAAGCAAACAACACACGTAAAACAGAATCTGTCAAAAACAGAACAGTCTGTAGCAATCTGTAACTAACGCAAACTTATGGAACTCTAAAAATCCTACCAAAGTAGGAAGTCCTGGAAAATTTGTTTATTGAACATCAGAAAAAATATTCAACACAAAAGCACGTTCCTGTGATTTAACAAAATTATATTCGTCCGTGCAAAGTTTCTGTTTTTCAGCAAAATCAAATCAACTATCATCGTAGGTTATCCTATAGGTTCTACTTGGCACAAACACTAATTAAAAGATAAAACCACATCCAAACAGAAGCTAGATGGATTATTTATTCCTAAACAGAAGAAAAAACAAAAAACAAAAATAAAATTGGGTTGTCTCCCAACAAGCGCTGTCGTTTAATGCCCCTAGCTAGGCATAAAAGCAAGGATAGATCAGGTATTGCCATCTTTGGTAGGCAATCCATAAGTGGCTCTCATGATAGATTCATATGGTAATTTTATTTTCTTTCTAGGGAAGTGTTCCATGACCTTCTTTAAGGGAAATTGGAATCTAATATTCCCTTTCTTCATATCAATGATTGCACCAATCGTTCTAAGGAAAGGTCTACCAAGAATAATAGGACATGAAGGATTGCAATCTATATCAAGAACGATAAAATCTACGGGCACATAATTCCTATTTGCAACAATAAGAACATCATTAATTCTTCCCGTAGGCTTTTTAATAATGGAATCCTCAATATGCAAGTTTAGAGAGCAATCATCAAAGTCACAGAAATCTAGCAAATCACACAAAGTTTTGGGAATAGTAGAGACACTAGCATCCAAATCACACAAAGCATGAAACTCATAATCTTTAATTTTAATTTTAGTAGTAGGTTCCCACTCATCATAGAGTTTTCTAGGGATAGAAACTTTCAACTCAAGTTTTTCTTCATAAGATTGCATCAAGGCATCAACAATGTGTTCGGTAAAGGCCTTATTTTGACTATAAGCATGAGGAGAATCTAGCACGGATTGCAACAAGGAAATACAACCAATTAAAGAGCAACTTTCATAATTAAATTCTTTGAGATCCAAAATAGTGGGTTTAGCAACATCTAGGTTTTCATTTCTTTCAACCCCACTTTCATCAATTTCATCATCAAGATCTAGAAACTCCGAATTCCTAGAACGCCTTCTAGGTAAAGGAAGATCATATTCAGTTTCATCAAGATTCATATTGCAAAACAAAGATTTAATGGGGGACACATCGATAACTTTTAGATCTTCATCTTGATTTTCATAGGAATTCGGTTTAGCGGCCATCTTATTGACTAAGGTAGCTTGCATATCTGAAATTTCAGCGGTCATCTTTTCAAGACGAGCAATTTGGGCTCTTATACCATCAAATTCTTTATACATATCATCGAGTTCTTTATTCATATAACTCATAAAACTTTTTTGTTCCTTAAGCTCGTTTCTAAAGAAATTATTATGATCAAATTGCAAAACCATAAATTTTCTGACATTGATTTCGATCTCCTCTAGCCTTTTAAGGTGAAGATTACCAAATCTAGGTAGAGCCATCGCGACAAGCAAGCAAACGAGCAAACAAACGAACGAGGAAAAGGCAACGGGAAGGAGAGAAGGAGATTGGGAAAGAGAGGGTGAATAAAATGGCAAGGGTGAAGTGGGGGAGAGGAAAATGAGAGGCAAATGACAAATAATGTAATGCGAGAGATAGGGATTGGGATGGGTACTTGGTATGGTTGACTTGCTTGCGTGAGCCTCCCCAGCAACGGCGCCTGAAATTCTTCTTGCTACCTCTTGAGCACTGCATTGGATTTCCCCGAAGAGGAGAGGATGATGCAGCAAAGTAGCGTAGGTATTTCTCTCAGTTTTTGAGAACCAAGGTATCAATCCAGTAGGAGACCACGCACAAGTCCCTCGTACCTACACAAAACGATAGCTCCTCAGAACCAACACGATTAGGGGTTGTCAATCCCTTCACGGTCACTTACGTGAGTGAGATCTGATAGAGATGATAAATAATATTTTTTTGGTATTTTTGGTATAGAGATGCAAAGTGAAAAGTAAAAGGCAAAGTAAAAACAAAGCAAGTAATAAAGTAATAGAGATTGATATGATGAGAATAGACCCGGGGCCATAGGTTTCACTAGTGGCTTCTCTCAAGAGCATAGATTTTCTACGGTGAGTGAATAAATTACTGTTGAGCAATTGACAGAATTGAGCATAGTTATGAGCATATCTAGGTAATGATCATGTATATAGGCATCAAGTCCGAGACAAGTAGATCGAAATGATTCTGCATCTACTACTATTACTCCACTCATCGACCGCTATCTAGCATGCATCTAGAGTATTAAGTTAAAAACAGAGTAACGCCTTAAGCAAGGTGACATGATGTAGAGGGATAAATTCATGCAATATGATAAAAAAACATCTTGTTATCCTCGATGGGAACAATACAATACGTGCCTTGCTGCCCCTTCTGTCACTGGGAAAGGACACCGCAAGATTGAACCCAAAGCTAAGCACTTCTCCCATTGCAAGAACTACCAATCTAGTTGGCCAAACCAAAAGGATAATTCGAAGAGACTTGCAAAGATAACTCAATCATACATAAAAGAATTCAGAGAAGATTCAAATATTGTTCATAGATAAGATGGATCAGAAACCCACAATTCATTGGTCTCAACAAACACACCGCAAAAAGAAGATTACATCGAATATATGTCCACGAGAGAGGGGGAGAACATTGTATTGAGATCCAAAAAGAGAGAAGAAGCCATCTAGCTACTAGCTATGGACCCGAAGGTCTGAAGTAAACTACTCACACTTCATCGGAGGGGCTATGGTATTGATGTAGAAGCCCTCCGTGGTGGATGCCCCCTCCGTCGGAGCTCCGGAACAGGCCCCGAGATGGGATCTCATGGATACAGAAGGTTGCGGTGGAGGAATTAGGTTTTTTGGCTCATGTTCTAATTGTTTGGGGGTACGTAGGTATATATAGGAGGAAGGAGTACGTCGGTGGAGCAACAGGGGGCCACGAGGCAGGGGGCGCGCCCTAGGGGGGCACGCCCCCCACCCTCGTGACCGACTCTTCTGCTTCTTGGAGTAGGGTCCAAGTCTCCTGGATCACGTTCGGTGAGAAAATCACGTTCCCGAAGGTTTCATTCCGTTTGGACTCTGTTTGATATTCTGTTTCTTCGAAACACTGAAATAGGCAAAAAACAGCAATTCTGGGTTGGGCCTCCGGTTAATAGGTTAGGCCCAAAAATAATATAAAAGTGGAAAATAAAGCCCAATATAGTCCAAAATAGTAGATAAAGTAGCATGGAGCAATCAAAAATTATAGATATGTTGGAGACGTATCACTTAACATTCGATGACGATTTGTATTATGAGTTATGTGTTTTGGTGACCGAAGTTTGTTGGGAGTCCTGGATGACATCACAGACATGATGATGAGTCTCAAAATAGTCGAGAGGTAAGGATTGATATATTGGAAGGTGGGTATTCGGACATCGGAATGGTTTCGAGTGGTTCGGGTATTTTATCGGAGTACCGAGGGGTTACTGGAACCCCCCGGGGGAGGTTATGGGCCTCATGGGCCACAGGAGAGAGAGGGGACAACCCACAAGGGGTGGCCACCCCCCATGGGAGTCCGAATATGACTAGAGGAGGGGGCAGCACCCTCCTTTCCCTCTTTCCCTCTTTCCCTCTCCCTCTCCCACTCCTTCCTTTTCGCCTCCGATGAAGCAAGGAAAAATTGGGGGGGGGGGGTGAATCCTACTAGGAGTGTAGTCCTAGTAGGACTCCCCCATGGCGCGCCCCTCTTGGCCGGCCACCTCCTCCTCCCCTCCTTTATATACGGGGGCAGGGGGCACCCCATAACACATCAATTGTTCTCTTAGCCGTGTGCGGTGCCCCCCTCCATAGTTTACTCCTCCGGTCATAGCGTCGTAGTGCTTAGGCGAAGCCCTGCGCGGATCACATCACCATCACCGTCACTGCGCCGTCGTGCTGAAGGAATGTTCCCTTGACCCTCTGCTGGATCAAGAGTTCGAGGGACGTCATCAAGCTGAATGTGTGCAGAACTCGGAGGTGCCGTACGTTCAGTACTAGATCGTGAAGACGTTCAACTACATCAATGCTATGTCTTGAGCTTGTTGGTTTTCCTTGAAGAGGAAAGGGTGATGCAGCAATGTAGCGTAAGTATTTCCCTCAGTTTTTGAGAACCAAGGTATCAATCCAGTAGGAGGCTCCTCAAAAGTTCCACGCACCTACACAAACAAACAAGAACCTCGCAACCAACGCAATAAAGGGGTTGTCAATACCTTCATGGCCACTTGCGAAAGTGAGATCTGATAGAGATAATATGATAAGATAAATATTTTTGGTATTTTTATGATATAGATTGGAAAATTAAAGATGCAAATAAAAGTAGATAGAAAGCTTATATGATAAAAGATAGACCAGGGGGCCATAGGTTTCACTAGTGGCTTCTCTCAAGATAGCATAAGTATTACAGTGGGTGAACAAATTACTGTCGAGCAATTGATAGAAAAGCGCATAGTTATGAGATTATCTAGGCATGATCATGTATATAGGCATCATGTCCGTGACAAGTAGATCGACTCCTGCCTGCATCTACTACTATTACACCACACATCGACCGACTCCTGCCTGCATCTAGAGTATTAAGTTCATAAAGAACAGAGTAACGCATTAAGAAAGATGACATGATGTAGAGGGATAAACTCATGCAATATGATATAAACCCCATAATTTTATCCTCGATGGCAACAATACAATACGTGCCTTGCTACCCCTACTGACACTGGGAAAGGACACCGCAAGATCGAACCCAAAGCTAAGAACTTCTCCCATTGCAAGAAAGATCAATCTAGTAGGCCAAACCAAACTGATAATTCGAAGAGTCTTGCAAAGATAACTTAATCACACATAAAAGAATTTAGAGGAGATTCAAATATTTCTCATAGATAAACTTGATCATAACCCACAATTCATCGGATCTCGACATACACACTGCAAAAGGAGTTACATTGAATAGATCTCCAAGAAGATCGAGGAGAACTTTGTATTGAGAATCAAAGAGAGAGAAGAAGCCATCTAGCTAATAACTATGGACCCAAAGGTCTGTGGTAAACTACTCACAACTCATTGGAGAGGCCTTGGAGATGATGTAGAGGCCCTCCATGGTCGATTCCCCCTCCGGCGGAGCGCTGGTGAAGGCTCCAAGATGGGATCTCGCGGATACAGAAGGTTGCGACGGTGGAAATAGTTTTTCGTGGTGCTCCTGGATGTTTTCAGGGTACGTGGTTATATATAGGAGGAAGAAGTCAGTCGGTGGATGCTCGAGGGGCCCACGAGGGTCGGGCGCGCGCCCAGCCCTAGGGGACGCGCCGGGCACCCTCATGGCCGCCTCCTCTGTTGCTTGACGTCCACTCCAAGTCCCCTGGATCATGTTTGTTCCAAAAAGAACGCTCCCGAAGGTTTCATTCTGTTTGGACTCCGTTTGATGTTCCTTTCCTTCGAAACACTGAAATAAGCAAAAAAAACAACAATTCGGAAATGATATAAAAGTGTAAAGTAAAGCCCATAAACATCCAAAACGGGTAATATAATAGTATGGAACAATAAAAAATTATAGATACGTTGGAGACATATCAATCAACCGCGTTAACCTAACGCTTCCGCTTTCGGTCTACGAGGGTATGTGGATACACTCTCCCCTTCTTGTTGTTATGCATCTCCTAGATAGATCTTGCGTAATCATAGGAAACTTTTTAAATCACATGGTACGTTCCCCAACATATTCCAACTCCCAGAAATCACAAATATTCCGAAATAATTCTCCGCTAAATTCTATTGCATTTGGACTTCGCTTGATATGTATTTTCTGTGATAAAAAAACATGCAAAAACAGGAACTGGCACTGGGCACTGGATCAATAGGTTAGTCCAATCACTACAAAAAAAGACACATCCGTGACATTTTGGGCCGAACGAATTTTTTTCCTGTCATACATATGACACTTCTATGACGATAATTGTGACAAAACCCGGTATCATCATAGATGTGGTGGGCTCCTACTTCTATGACAAAAAATCATGACAGAAAATGGGCTTTTCGTCCTGGGCGGGCCGGAGACGCAGCTGCATGACATTCTTTGGGCCATCCATGACGGAAAAAACCGTCGTAGAAGCGAGGGGGAGGAAAATTTCGGGGAGTTGCCAGTTATGGTGGGAGAGCGATGCGCGTTTCTCTCGTACAGGTACGCGCATGTGTGCGAGGCGTTGGCTCTAACTGAACCCGAGCGAGGCGTTGGGCTCTAACTGAACCCGAGCGATTGCACTGCAGGCTACGCGTTACTGAACCCGAGCGATCGATCGATGGCTGTTAACTGAACCCGATGGAGCGATTCCTTCACTACTGCTGCTAACTGAAGCCGATCGATTGGATGAACAGTGAGCATTGTAGGGGGGGTTTGGATGAACAGTGAGCGGTGGCGTTGCCTCTGGATGAATAGGAACCCGTGGTGTGGAGGGCTGGATGAACAGTAGACGGTGGAGGGGTGGCCGTGGAGGGGTGGTTGAACAGGACCCCGTGGTGTGGAGGGCTGGATGAACAGTAGACAGTGGAGGGGTGGTTGAACAGTAGCCGGTGGAGTAGCGCACGGTGGAGGCTGGATGAACAGGAGCCCGTGGAGGCTGGAGGAGGTCGACGGTAGCCCGTGGAGGCTGGAGGAGGTCGACGGTGGAGATGAAGAGTATCCCGTGGAGTCCCGTTTTGCGGTACGCCACACCCCTCCCGATGAACAGGACCCCTGTTTCGACCGTAGGAGGTCCGTTTCCTCCATTTTGCGGTACGCCACACCCCTCCCGATCAACATGACCCCCGTTTCGACAGTAGGAGGTCGGTTTCCTCCGTTTTGCGGTACACCACACCCCTCCCGATCAACAGGACCCCGTTCTGAACGTGGCCGGTCGAACACAAGGCCGTTTCCTCCGTTCCGCGGTACGCCAGGCCTCGTTTCCATCGCCTGTTCCGTCCAAGCCGGTTGGCTCCCACGCGTTCCGTTGCCTCCCGATGAACACGACACATTCCGTTGCCTCCCCATGAGCACGACGCATTTCGTTGCCTCCCCATGAACATGACGACGACGCTGTTTCTCCGTTTCGACCCAACCATGTACGTATGCGCGAGTAGGCGTTCGAGACCCTGCCCGTATGTACGTACGTAGCCGTATTTTCTTTCTTGCACCCTCGCCGTTGTATGTATGTGTACATGCTACGTGCGCGCCTCTACATCGACACGTGTGCGCCTCTACTACGACACATGCGTGCCTCTACATCGACTAGTATGTACATACACTTTCACGACTAGAATGACAACGCTACATACGCTTCGACCAGGTGGGTCCCGACTGTCAAGCACTTCCTTGCCTGCGAAGATGTAGCTGGTGGGTCCCAGCAGTCAGGGGGGCGAATCGTTTTGGTTTTTTTTTCGGACGCACTTCCTTGCGTGCGAAGATGTAGCTGGTGGGTCCCAGCAGTCAGGGAGGAAACGTTTTTTTTGCGAAATACTGGTGGCCCATCCGGTGGGTCCCTGCTGTCAGGTGGAGGAATAATTATTTTGCGCGTAATAAGGAGGCACTTCCTTGCGGCCGTCGTGGACCCAGCTGTCAGCCTCTCCATGCACAGTACTCTTCCGATGGAAGTCAGTCGTTGACCACATTGACCACGCCGCGCCAAGGGCACCACGGTGGTGGACGACGGCGAGGCCTAGGAAGGGGACGATGCGGAGCCGGGGAAGACACAACAGTGGATGCCCACGCGAAGAGGAGTACGAGGGTGAGGCTGCCGTCGCAGTAGAATAACAGGGGGTGTGGGTGAGTAGAGGGATGGCCTGGCCAGCGGTGGGAGTAGTAGGGGGCGGTGAGGCCTCCGCCGCATCGCAGCCGGCCACGGGAGGCAGGAGCACGGGGCACGACCGGCGCTGGTTTGGGCGGCTGGAGCAAGAAGACCAGAGGTTGAAGAAGCAGTACGGCCGTTGGATGGACATCGTACGGTCACTGGATCTAGAATCGTGCATATTATTGACTAAGTTAACAAAGCCCTCCATCCCCGTCAACTTAGTTGGCCCACAAGTCAGCATGCCACTATACTGGGTCCTAGCTAACAGGCAGAGTATTCATTTTTTTGTGCGTAATAAGGAGGCACTTCCTTGCGTGCGATGATATAGCTGGTGGGTCCGATCTGTCAGCGGTGTTAACGTTTTTTGCGCGAAATATAGAGGCCCTTTCGGTGGGTCCCTGATGTCAGGTGGAGGAATCATTATTTTGCACGTAATAAGGAGGCATTTCCTTGCGTGCGGCCGTGGACCCAGCTGTCGGCCTCTCCACGTACAATCCACTTCAGATGCATGTCGGTCGTTGACCATGTTGACCAGGCCGCGCCGAGAGCACCAAGGCGGTGGACGACGGCGAGGCCTAGGAAAGGAACGACACGGAGGCAGGGAAGACTCGGCAGTTGTTTCCCACGCGGAGGGGAGTATGACTGTACGAGGGTTTACCGGTTCGTCTGCCGTCGCCGGAGAATAACAACAGGTGCGGGTGAGTAGAGGGATGGCTAGGCCAGCGATGGAAGTACGGTGGGGCGGTGAGGCCTGCGTGGCAGCAGAGCCGGCCACGGGGAGGAGGGAGCAGGCAGTCCCGCCGACGCTTGTTTGAGCGGCTGGAGCAGGAAGAGCAGAGATTGAAGAAGCACGACGGCCGTTGGATGGACATCCAACAGTCACTGCTTGTGCGTCAACCTTTTTTTAGGAAAGCCTCAAATCTGTGGCAAACAGCATACAACCCATCTGCCATTATTTCTAATAATATACAACCCATTTGCTAATTCTTAAGGTTTTTTTGGAGCCCATATTATTTTTGTTAGCATTACATCCCATGTTGTGGCCACGGTCAAAAAATTATACGAAATTTTGCATATTTCGGTGCGGTCTGAACTGTTTTTAACCCCGAAATTTCCACTCACATTCAAACTGATTTTAAAAATAAATGTATATCAATATAAAATCCAACAAATTCTCCACGCATAAAAATTAATGTAATTTAAAATCTCGAAATGAAAAAAAGATATTTGAAACTAATTGCCGGTTTGATGTGTTTTAAAAATGTATAGCCCATTTCTCATTACTGATAGGCCATTATCTCGGCCAGCCGAATGAAGCTCTCCTCGTCTTGAAAGATTTGCAGCCCAACAGGCCTGACAAAGCGACTTACTTGGCAAATCACAAAAAAACTGGGCTGTGGCCTTGGACCCAGCTGTCAGCCTCTCCATGTACAGTACTCTTCCGATGGAAGTCGGTCATTGACCATATTGACTATGCCGCACCGAGAGCACCAAGGCGGTGGACGACGGCGAGGCCTAGGAAGGGGACGACGCGGAGCCGGGGAAGACGCGACAGTGGATGCCCACGCGGAGAGGAGTACAAGGGTTCACTGGTTCGGCTGCAGCGTGAGGCTGCTGTCGCCGCACAATAACAGGGGGTGTGGGTGAGTAGAGGAATACCCTGGGCCAGTGGTGGGAGTAATAGGGGGCGGTGAGGCCTCCGCAGCATCACAGCCAGCCATGAGAGGCAGGAGCACGCGACACGATCGGCGCTGCTTTGGGCGGCTAGAGCAAGAAGACTAGAGGTTGAAGAAGCACTATGGCCGTTGGATGGACATCGTACGGTCACTGGAGCTAGAATCGTTCATATTGACTAAGTTGACAAAGCCCTCCATCCTCGTCAACTTAGTAGGCCCACAAGTCAGCCACCCACTATGGTGGGTCCCAGCTAGCACGGGGTATTCATTTTTTGGTGCGTAATAAGGATGCATGTCGGTTGTTGACCACGTTGACCAGGCCGCGCCAAGAGCACCAGGGCAGTGGACGACGGCGAGGCCTAGGAAGGGAACAACATGGAGGCAGGGAAGACTCGGCAGTTGTTTCCCACGCGGAGGGGAGTACGACTGTACGAGGGTTTACTGGTTCGTCTGCCGTCGCCGCAGAATAACAACAGGTGTGGGTGAGTAGAGGGATGGCTAGGCCAGCGATGGGAGTACGGTGGGGCGGTGAGGGCTGCGCGGCAGCAGAGCCGGCCGCGGGGAGGAGGGAGCAGGCAGTCCTGCCGACGCTTGTTTGAGCGGCTGGAGCAGGAAGAGAAGAGATTGAAGAAGCATGACGGGCGTTGGATGGACATCGTATGGTCACTGGATCTAGAATCGTTCATATTGACAAATTGACAAAGCCCTCCGTCCCCGTCAACTTAGTAGGCCCACAGGTCAGCCTCCCACAATGGTGGGTCCCAGCTAGCAGGGGGAGTATTCATTTTTCTGTGCGTAATAAGGAGGCACTTCTGGTGGGTCCGAGCTGACAGCGGGGGGAACATTTTTTTCACGAAATACGGTGGTCCGTCCGGTGGGTCCCAGCAGTCAGGGGCAAACGTTTTTTCGCGAAATACGGTGGCCCGTCCGGTGGGTCCCAGCAGTCAGGGGGAAACATTTATTCCGCGAAATACTGGTGGCCCGTTCGGTGGGTCCCCGCTGTCTGGTGGAGGAATAATTATTTTGCGCGTAATAAGGAGGCACTTCCTTGCGGCTGCCGTGGACGCAGCTGTCAGCCTCTCCACGTACAGTACTCTTCTGATGGAAGTCGGTCGTTGACCACATTGACCACGCCGCGCCGAGAGCACCACGGCGGTGGACAACGGCGAGGCCAAGGAAGGGGACGACGCGGAGCCGGGGAAGATGTGGCAGTGGATGCCCACGCGGAGAGGAGCACGAGGGTTCACTGGTTCAGCTGCGGTGTGAGGCTGCTGTCGCCGCAGAATAACAGGGGGAGTGGGTGAGTGGAGGGATGGCCTGGCCAGCGGTGGGAGTAGTATGGGGATGGTGAGGCCTCCGCGGCAACACAGCCGGCCACGGGAGGCAGGAGCATGCGGCACGACCGGCGCTGCTTTGGGCGGCTGGGGCAAGAAGACCAGAGGTTGAAGAAGCACTACGGCCATTGGATGGACATCGTTGACCACGCCACACCGAGAGCACCAGGGCGGTGGATGACGGTGAGGCCTACGAAGGGAACTACACGAAGCCGGAGAAGACACGGCAGTGGCTGCCCACGCGGTGCAGAGTACGAGGGTTGACTGGTTCGGCTCCCGTCGCCGGAAAATAATAGGAGGTGTGGGTGAGTAGAGGGATAGAAAGGCCAGGGATGTGAGTTTGATGGTGCCGTGAGGCTTGCCCGGCAGCACTGCCGGCCACGGGAGGCGGGAGCAGGCGGTTCTGACGGCGCTGGTTTGGGCGGCTAGGGCAGGAAGATTAGAGACTGAAGAAGCACGATTGCCGTTAGGTTGACATCTAACGGTCTGACGTTGGTAGAGTCGATTGTTGACTAAGTTTTTTTTGCGAAACCTTGTGTATGCATGAACTTGGTAGGCCCACAAGTCAGCCTCCAAATCTGTGGCAGACAACATAAAGCCCATTTGCTATTTTTTATAATTTGCAGCCCATTTGCTAATTCTTAAGTAATTTATTACAGCCCATTTTCTGCCCAGGACCACGGTCAAAAAGTTCAACCTTATTTTGCATATTTCGGTGGAGTCCAAACTGTTGTAATCCCGAAATGATAAACATTTTTTAAGAACTTATTGATTTGCCAAAAAATCATTTTGTTTTTGTGAGCAAATAAGACATGGGACAATTGAGTTGGTTTAAGGGAAAACCAGTGGTAAAAAAATCAGCGCTGGATGGGAAAAAACAATAAAAATAAGGATGTAAATATGAAAAGGGAATTTCATGTGATTTCAATATAATGATACGTGTATATGAACTAGTAAAACTATAGGTAGAGATTAGAAAACGGATGTAGGACATGCGTTTCAAGAGGAAAATAGAATTGGGATGTGTGTTTGATTCAGAAAAAAAACTGCCTGCGGATGTTGTAAGAAAAAATATAGCTAACGCTGGTGGGCCAGAGGCCAGTAGATACCTGCTGGATCTTTGTGCCCCATTGTCGTCATGGGTTGGGCTTGTTAAAAACAAAACCAACCCTGGGCAGTCTACAGCCCAGTTGAAACTTGCTCGACCTGAAAAAACAATATACATGCTCAATAAACGAGAGAATTCTGCAAGTACAGACTGATAACTGGGATGCAGCACGGATATTGTTTTTTATCATGATAATAAGTCCATGCACTTGGTTTGAAAAAATTGGAGAACTGGGAATTCGAACGGCGGGTGCTTATGCTACCCATCAAATAAAAATCAGGTGCCTGAAAATTCGTTTCGAAACAAATGATTCAGCTTTATATCCACGCCGACCCTCGGCATGATGGTTGGAAGCAAATGCAAGTTCATACCAAAAGATCGTTAACAACAATACCAACTTGCGGACGACAAGGTAGTACAACTACCAATACCTAACTAACTTATAATCTTTTTACTCCTGGCCGTAGTGTTCGTCTGGTAGAAAATCTTGCAGAGGACCAGTTCCTGCTCCTTCTCTTGCTCCAGGTCCCCGAGGTGGTACTGGTGCATCACCCAGTTGATCCTCTGCTGGTCAAAGTTCTTGTTGGTGTGCAGCAGCAGAACCTTTTTTGCTGCCCGTCTGCCGGCCGTTGACCATCACCGGCAAGGTATTGCCGGTCTTGTGCCACATCACATGCATGCCGCACTCCGATTGTATCTTGCGACGCGTCCACGTGCCCCTTTTGAACGCCCTAGAATTGCGCTAGAAGAATTGCTTCCTTAGGCCACTCAGTGTGGTACCTGCAGTATTGTGGAATACAGGTTTTAGTGTATGTAGTTGGCATTTTCATAACATCTTTGGCATGTTGCAGTCACTTGTTTCACTTTTTATTAACTGTCAAATTGTAATTGCTTCACCAAGTCTGCGTCTAAAAAGAAAAATAGAGCTATAAACAAAGGAATATGTTTGTGCAAGTAGACGGCCGATCGGTGTCTTATCTAGAAGTTTCTCAGGTTGGGTGTAGCATATGCTGTGCTCGCTATCGATGGTTGGTATGAACAAATTGACCAGAGACTGAAATCTCGCGCTGTCAGCACTCACTTTGGCCTCAAGGTGCTCGATCAGCTCCTGATCCGTGGGATCGAACTTGACGCCAGCCAGCAGCACCGGCCAATCCTTCTTTGACTTGCATCGGTAATTCTAGTTATATGGTACTCAATGTATGATCAATCGACTGTTTTAAGTGAATGATGAAAGATTTCGACAGATAAGTGGTACTCCAAATCTGAAGTCTGGAATATCCGAACACACCGCCGGGATTCTTGTGTCACCTTACGTGCAGCATGTTGTCACGTCAATTCAATGTGTGGACATGATGAATAATTTGACCGACGTATACTAGTACTGCTACTGTACTACTTACTAGTCGTATTTAGTGTCACAATTTATACATAGGTTTAACTAACAAGTACGCACTTGAAGCCTAACTGATATATATATATATATATATATATATATATATATATATATATATATATATATATATATATATATATATATATATATATGGCTTCTGCACAGCATCTCCATCATCATTACCAGTACATCCTACGCAGGTGAGTTAGGATGCACTTGATCGCAGGAAGGTATCTATCCTTCAAACCAGAGGAGTGCTTCAAACTAACAACAGTACATAATATCCAACAAAAGAGGGTCGTGCTACAGCAGCAGAATACATGGCTCAGTCTAGATATCAGCACGAATCAAGTTGTGCATATTTGCTGTTGGCATGAACCACATCGCCGCATGTCGGGTTTGCAAAAGCCATCCATTGCATGGAAGCTTGATGCCTTGCACACACTAAAGATTACCTGGCAACAAGCCGTGTAGATGAATCTCTGGATATGGTAATTCATGAAACCCATGGTATGATGTGTAAACACAGCCCCCCCTCGCGAATGGAAGTTGCATAGCACAGTAATCATCACCGGTGATATGATTGATGATTGGTTGGATGATCGGATAATTGAGCCCGAGGAACAAGGAGTGGTTGCCGAGGCTGTAAACCCACCTCCAGTTGAATACGCTTGGCCCAACGGAGCTGGGATCTTTCTCGAACACGAAGCAACCATAGCCACCAATGTCACGAACGCCCCATGCATTGTACTACATGTGGTTTGATGTAATGGTTTGGTCAATTTGGTACGTGCGATTGAGCATCAAATGACCGCCGTCAGCTGAACGAGCGATAAACCACCACCCATCGGCTGGTATGATTCCAGGTCCTGGAATCATGAAGGCCAGCGCATTTGCGTCTGCTGCAACAATTCAAATTGGAGACCAAAAGGACAAAAATAAACAATCATGTTCAGAGTATGTGTGGAATTAAGATTATTATAATAGTGACACATATCATAGACAGAGAATTGCAATGCCGTGGTCATAATCATACCCCAAGTTAAAAAAATAAGCCAATGGTTTTCATATTCTAGCAACATGTCATGGTTCAAACATCATATAACAATGAGAGGAAAACAGCTATGACAGCGCCTACTCATATTCTACCATGGCACTTACTACTACTGTTCTCATATCAACTCTAAGCAATAACATGCGTTGTTATAAAAATCTTGTAAACGAGAGTAACATATAGCAATCATGATGTCATGCTCATAATATGTATTCTAACAATCATTAGATGCCAATTGTTCTCATATCAACTCTAACAATAACATGTGTGGTCATAAAAATCTAGGAAATGAGAGGAACATATAGCAATGATGTGGTTATAGACATGCTATGCATTCTAAATTTGTAACAAATGAACAGGCAGTCGTATTCATAAGGTAAAGATGAGATGAGATAGAACAATTACACGACGATAGATTCCACCAGTATAGGCAGCCAATCTGTGCGTTAACCGCGTAAACGATGCCATCGTGCACTATAGCATCAGACAGAAATGTTGCCTCAACAGGATTGATGATGAGCCATGACCATGTATGGCGACGGATTCCAGATAGAATAATCCCATGTTGAACAAGGCAATGAGCTTGTAATCCATGTAGTCTTCTGATGGTGTGGGCACTTTGCAGATTACAACTTTCTGCAAACAGAGGTCGAGCCAAAAGCTTGAAACGTCTCATGTGTAGTAGGCAGGAGTGTACGGCGGGCCGCGAGGCTCGATGTCGGCGGTATCCAATGATGGAAGGGTGATCTCTCGCTGGGTGTAGATATCCACGAGACGCCACGGACTACCGGTATGGTGGATGAGGACGATCCAGTTGGCCTTCATGCCCGCCCAGTAGTGGCCGCGCATGAAGGACAGGTGGACAGGTAGTGGTAGCATGTCGAGGGGCACCACGGCAACCTCCGTAGGATCGTCAAGTCGGTGTCTGGGCCACCTGCGAGGATTGGGCATCAGCAAGCAGGGTGTCTTGAAAAGAGCCGGCCAGTTGCAGACGAGTAGTCGGTACAAAGACACCGAGCATGCGGCCAGACGGATGGTGCTGAGTAGGTCCATATGACTATAGATCTTCTCCAAGAGAACATCAGGGAGGGAATTCTAATAGCAGCACTGCCATTGGGGTTTTCGGTGCCTGCGAGCCAGCGGGGAAGTGGATTCGGACGGGCGAGCGAAAAAGCTTCTCCTCGTGTGGCCGAGCAGTGAGCGGGGGGATATGGTACGCGCGAGCTACCAAGGAAGATGGCGCGGGCGGGCGAGCAGTGAGCGGGGGTAAATGGTGTGCGGCTGACGATGGGGAAGAGAGGAGGAAGAAGAAGAGAGGAGGAAAAAGAGTGGAAGACGGGGAAAAAAATTCTATGAGACCAGGTCTCACGGATTAGTAGGTGAGACCCATCCTGATGGATGACACGTGGCATTCACAAATCACAAAGCATCCACCCCACCCCCACCAGAAATCAGGGGGGAGAGATTATATGCTTTCTGATTTATGAATGCCACATGCCATTCATCAGGGCGGGTCTCACCTGATTTATATGAGACCTGGTCTCATATAAATTTTTTTTGGAAGACGGGGAAGAAAGTGCATTAAATCTCAATTCTACTATTACTACTACCAGGATATAGGCACCATCCGTCGGAGTGTAAATAGTTACACCGATGACATGTGAGTCTACCACAAGAGGGCCCATATGTCAGTTAATGGGGGGCAGAGGTGCGTATGCGTATTTGCGGAAGCATGCTCTACTCGCAAACATGATGGTAGTACTGGGTAAGGCTGATTTAGTAACAACAACACGCTGGTTCAGCTTATTAATTACGCATCCCATCTGCTGCAGCGTGTATTGTAACTTCACTGCGAAGACTAGTTGAATAGTTCTCTCTGACCGAGATGGGGAATAATGGATCGCGAGGACTTCCTTTCTACAGTATCCCTATGCCTCTACGCTCACTTCACTCATTTTGCTCTGTACCTAGTCACTTGTTGAAATCTGTAGAAAGACAAATACTCCGTATTTGGGAACAGAGGGAGGCTTTTACTCCGTATTATTTGGGAACAGAGGGAGTATCACCATATGGAGGGAACAAAGGAAGCTTGAAATATGAACATGTCAATGGCAGGGAGTAAGCCCCATGCATGCATGCATGCATGCAACATGCAACACTCACACGTACACATGGACGCACGCAACACTCACGCACCCATGCGGCACACAACACACAACACAACACACATAGCTCACGCTCAAGTGCTCAACCTACTCCCTATGTCCGTGAAAGATTGTACATTTAGAGATTTACACATTGACCAGGGCATAATTAACGCCCAAAAGTAGCAGACTTATGTGTGCATGCGACCATTGAGATAAGAAGATTAAATGAAGGCCGTTGCATGCTGTAATTAAGGATAGACATGTAGCCTATACCTACAGCACAAGTTGGTGCATTAGTCAATCAATATCAATTTAGATTAAAGGCTAAATGCATTGAAAGTGTAGATGCACAGTATGTACCATACTCTTTGTTTTGTAGCCGATGTACACTGTTTGTTGGAAGACCGAGGGAGGACACGTGCATGCACTCACATACACAGCCAGGGCGGTTCGCGCGCAAGGGTTGTACTCGTGTCGCGCCTGCGTAAAGTTTTGTTTAACTGATTTCATTGCTCTACCAACTGGTAGGTGGGACCCAGAAACCAGGTGTCAATTTAACCAGTCAACAAAGTGCCACGTCGACTATGTGGCCGGTCAGTAGGGTGCAATACGGTGCTCTACGATGAGCTAGTGATCGTATAATCACCGCAAAACTATATATAGTGACCATAAAGAGCGTATTGTTACATACGTTGACCGCCAGTGTATTTTTCTCGTTTGAAATTAAGCCATATTAATCGGAAAGGACGCAGTATGGACTACTACTAGTACTAGTACTCCTTTCATGTGTCCTGTCAACTCGCCGAACGAGGAGTAGCTTGCTTACTACGCCTCTCCCTCGCCCACGCGCGTGGTGGTTCGCAGGACGAGGAGAGGGTTTTGACTACAGCACCCTCTCCCTCTCCCTCCCTCTCCCTCTCCCTTGCCCTCGCCCTCGCCCTCGCAGTGGACGTGCAGCAGTTCAATCGGTGTCAGATTGCCAGAAGCATATTGTATTGTAGTATCATCATTGATGGACCTTCCGAAGAGGCGAAGAGCCAAGTGCAAGGTTCACACGAGTACAAATTGTTGAATCTCCCGAAGAGGCAAAGAGCCAAGCGCAAGGTTTTATAGGAGTTGTCGTCCTAGTAGGAGTGTACTACAACTATAGCGAACGATGCTACTGTATGATGCCGCCACGTCACGTATATCCAAAGCTATGCCACCTTTTTTTTTTCTAAAAGAGCGTGTTGGAGCCCGTGCAAGAACCACACAAGTTGCACGTACACATAACACATTTACTAGTAATAAATTCTAAAGGACAAATGCCAGTATGCCACACAAGTTCATCTCCAATTCATGTGATAAATTTGTGCACGACTAGTCTACATATATTAACAGCGCTATCATTCACAATTACCGTACTCCACTTACACGTTATAGATGGGCTACATGCATGTCCTCCTCCAGGTTCCAGTCCCAGGTGTTCTTCATGGATGGCACGACCCATAGCGGTGGGCAACAGGAATAATTGTCGCAGCTTTCTAGTCCGGTTCCACACGATGGAGATTCATCCAAGCTGAAGCGGCATAAATCAGGGATAGTGTGTCCCAGCATGTCGTTCATCCGGCGGTGCGCAATGAAGACACAACCATGCTTCATGAACGGCAGGCCTTCCGTGCCGTGCACGGAAGGTGGCATCCGCTTCACAATGGGGTAGCTGTCCCCGATGAAAAGCGAGTACTCTCCAAGAGTGTTCCTCGGCATGCACGTAGCATCACAGGGGTCAAACTCGGCGCCGTTCATCTGGTACACGTGGCATCCCAGATCTGGACACATGGTGACGTACATAGTCAAGGTCCATGCATAATAATGTTGTGCTCAAATATGGCGGTCAGTAATACTGTGCAGCAAATAGTACTACTCCGGTATAGTGGAAGTAAAATAACCAGCTTATTATATATAGCCACTCTTGGCTACATGGATGAGATAGTTAGACATGGAAAAACAAAAATGGTGGCAGCTAGTGGGTTCAAGTCTTCAAGGGCCTAGCTAGCTATACGCGTCCTCCAAGGTAAAAAGTACTCCTACTAGTACTACTAAGTATACTACTAGGACAACAATGAAAGAGAAGGCGAGAGGGTTAAAAAAATGGAATACCTGGGTAGATGGTGACGGTCCGATCGTGGTAGATTGTGTGACCATGAGTGGTACCATGGGTAATGACTGCTAAGATAGTTGATCCCAATATGCCAAAGTCAGCTACAAGGTTCCAGGTTAGACCGAATCGCGGATGCAAATGCACATCCAGGATCGGCAATCTTATTTTGATCGGGGGATGACTGGTCCCTACAAAATAATGGAGTGCCGTTAGGGATGCAAATGATGGTTTGTGCATTCCGTTTGTAATCTCTCGTACCGTAGGATGGCAACCAGATGAAACAAGTCCCCTGGCTTGTCACCGCGAAGATGCAGCCAAGATCGCGCACGGCGTCTTCGAACGTGTAGGGGTACAAATCTGTCGTCGCCAACATGCGCCAGCCTCTGCCGTTATTGCGTCTTGCATTGATGGCAATCCTTATGTCGAACACCGCGATGAGATAGTAATCGTCGTAGCCGCGTCGCTTTGTCGGCGGGTCCGCAATTGCTATCTTCTTCAATCTCATGTAGGCATCATCATGCGTATTCAAGCCAGCCAGTCCGGAAGGCCGATCCCAATGGTGGAGAAGGGGTCTACCGGAACGGCCGCACTGCTGTGGATGTTGTGCAAAATGATGGTGGTATCTGGCCAGAGGTATGCAAGCCAATCTTCGTTGGCACCGACCCAGACCTATATATAAGACGGTGGGCAGCGGAGAAATTACGGGATGGAAATGGAATAACTAAGTAATACATGATCAAACTCCTACTGACCTGCTCATCGGACAAAATCCGACTACCTCCCAACGTCGACAACTCTAGTGGAGTCAACGTGCAACAATGGCCAGGGAGCGGTGGACTGTTCGAAGGATTGTCCCATAGAAGAACCTTCTCCTCGAGGACGCATGGAAGACCAACAAGCATGGCCTTTTCCCAAGCCTGTTTAAGCAGCGTCTTGAAAAAGTTGGTGCAGGAAGCACCGAGTCTTGCGGTGGTGAGGACGTCGGAGCGGCGTTCGATTTCTCCCAAAGGATTGTCGTCCAAGGTCTCCCAGCCCCGACGAGGAGGAGAACCGCCTGGCGAATCCATGGGAGCAGCGACGAACTGCCTTCTCTTCGGGGGGAGGGGAGCTGGCAAGGAGGAGATAAGAGCGTAGTAACCGTAGGGCCTTGTCCCTTCCAATTGTAGATCGTTCCTCAGCGAAGGGGTGAGGCTATTATTTACTACTAGTACTAGCATTATGGAACGTTATGGGATTGCATTATACTGTAAATAATAGCACTAGTAAGAAATTTTTGGCACTAGGTAGTAGTTTTTGGCGTGGATTAAGAAATTTTGGGTATGTTTTTGCCATTTTTTGTACATGCCAACTAGTGTCAAAAAACGTCTTACATTATGTGACGGAGGAGTACGTACTCGTACTGTAGCAGTACCAGTACTACTTCTCTCAACTAGTAGTGCGATGTACTATACTAGTCTAGTGTAGTATAGTGCACCAGTTTTAAACTCTTGAATCTCAGGGCCAAGGAGCTACAGTTGGAAGTGGAGGGTACTACTATTCTCTAGAACCATCACTGTACTATCAATGCAGGGGAAGTACACCTGCGTAGTGGCCTAGTGGGTACTCTCGGTGCTATATTCGGCCGCTCCTCTCATGTAGGAGTAGCTGGCCTACTCAGCCGCTCCTCTCACGCACACACTAGCAGCCTGTTTATCAGTGACATTACTGTGGGGGTAGAACATTTGAGTTATTTGATACATCGAGACTAGGCTTTTCGCTTCCATTTGTGGAGGTGTAATGGATCTCGTCGAACTTTGTTAGTAGTTCCTTCTTTATGAATGAGATGAAGCAAAGCTTTTGCCTCTGTTTAAAAAAACACGTCAAGAGGAATTTCTTTTATAGTAGAGCTGATAATGGAGTGAAGTCCATGCGTGCAACGCCACAAGCTACAGAGTAGTAGTAGAGCACTTTACGTATGGAGCCATATTGCACAGTTCCCAATGCCCCGCCAGGCTTTTCCGGCTCCTCGGGCTTAATTGGGAGGCGCTAGTTTAAATATGCTACTAGCTGATGAGGAAGCTGCAAGCAAGGTGCGGCTAGGGCGAGCACGCGAGCCACGGGATGCTGGGAAGGAAACCCCGTTCACGTGGCTAGGTTGTCCAGTGCACCCAGATTGTGGGGCTACACGTCCGTTCGACTTCAAAACTCAAACTACCCGTGTAAAATATGGCTCGCAGCAAAGTGTAGTAGTACTATTTTTTTTAAAAGGCCACCGTTTGTTCGGCCAGGATCGAACCCACAAAACGAGGTATACACTCCCGCGACCACTAGTAGTACTCGTTGGAGTACAACGCAACCTAGAATCACCTTTTGTCGCTAGTAGTGCGTACATTGTTCCTTACAAGAAACCACTAAAATGCCAAGAAACTACCACCACTTGCATACGTGACAGACTTAAGATAAGACTACCTTATCAACCATTGTACATGCTCTTACCAACAAAAATTCTCGAGTGACCTCCTACCTCAGCCCGTCCACCTAGTCATCCTCGGCCATGGGACGCAGCTACCGCCGCCGGTAGAAGGCGAGGTCAAAACTGCTGGCTGTGCGGAGCCTATGTTGCGGCACCCCGGATGCCAGCTCCACCCGGCGCTCGCGGCCGCTAGCTAGCCAAGATACCTCCGTCCAGCTGCTTGTCTACAAGGTTTGCTAGATAGATTGCCACGGCAGCGCGGCGTCTTGCTCGCGCGCGCCGCGCTCAGGCCACCCATCTGGCTCGAGCGATGGCCAGCGCGACGGCTTGCTCACTCGTGAGTCACGCTCGGGCCAGCCTGCCAACCCGTGCGGAGGCCAGCGCGGCGTCCGGCCCGTCCGGCGGAGCGGCGGCCAACTCGCTAATCACCCGCGCCACCGACGAACACACATAAGTACTGTTTGAAGTAATGTTCAGGAAAAATAATGATTTGAGAGGGAATAACAGGATAGAAGGTCAGATGTGGGTCCCTCGTGTCAACGGTCAAATAAAATGTGTTGGTTTAAGCTGCCTCGTCAACACGGACGTGTGGGCCAACCCTGTCATAAATGGGTTTAAACGAACCTAATCGGTAGGAGTACTAGGTAGTAGTTTTTGGTGCGGATTAAGAAATTTTCGGTATGTTTTTGCTATTTTTTGTACAATAGATTCTTCCTAGGGCTGGTTAAAGTGGTAGTTTTTTGTTAGATACTCTACATATTGTAAGTAGGAGTGGAAGTTAATCTTTGGAAGCCAATAAGCAAGGCTAGTTACATAGTGCATATGTGTACATGATTGAAAGTAAATATCAACCATGAGTGACTAATATCTTGATGGAAAACTTGAAACGATGGAATACTAGGGAAAAAATGCATAGTTGGAAATACTAGCAATGTTCATGTCTGTTGCAACGAATCATAATTAGAATAATACTTATTCACAAACTTGGTACAAAACACTCTAATTTTGATATACATATGTTTCAATTAGAATATATTCCTTGGGTTGCTTTGGTGAGGTCAGGGAGGGATGTGGTTGGTTTTAAGATACTAATTATGGGTTTTTCTACAAATTGGTAGACAACTGGGATGTTGGTGAGAAAAGGCAACAACTTACCTCACAATCGTTAGATGTAGATCTAATGGTCAGAAACGACGGATGACAGACACACCAGCATCACCAACTTAGTCTTGTGTAGGAGTACTAGCAAGATCCGTGCATTGCACGGAACATCAAGATGCATTTTTTATAAAACACTTGTTGTGATTGACCCTTGCGGGAGTAATCCCATGTGTAAAAACTAACGATATCTCGAGAAATATGAGATAAGGTGAAGAGGAGTGGGGTGTGGTGGTGATTGGTGGTCGGACTGAGCGGAGGCATGGGGATTGACAACGCCGGCAGCGGCCACCAGGCCAGTTTGTTCTAGAGGCTTCCTTTCTTAATTGCTCAACAATGAGGTTTGTTGGAGAGAGGGATGAACAAGGGAAGGCCTTGTCTGCAAATGTGGAGAGGGGTGCGGGTATCTTTTAGTTTAATTTCCATCCGTCGGATATAGATCGGACGGTCTATATTGCAAGATGGCAGACGTACCATCATCACCACCTCGGTTTTTTATAAGAGAAGAAATATAAGTATGGAGATACAAACGTATTATCGATACTTGCTTCCGTAAACTAGCATCTAAATTCTATTCAACGCCTCGGCATGTGGTGCCTTAGCACAATGACTTCTCGACAGTGTAAAACAAAGATTTTCCCATCGCTGACAAGGAGGGGGTGACGGCGGCACGTTTTTTGGCTTGCTCTAGTCCTAGTAGTCATACTAGGTGGTCTAAGCACGTGTAGATTTATTCTTTTTCACGTCTCGTGTTCGCCGTACTGCCACAACTGTTGATGAATAGACGGTAAGTTATTCACGGGGAAACCCTTGATGAGCATGTTTGCGAGAGAGAGAGAGACGGTGTGCGTGTGTGATATGTTAGAGACTGAGGCAATGATAACAGATTCTTTGTGTCTATGTGTGTGGAGGATAGAGAGAGACATGTACATGGGGCTTTGTGTTGTGTAACGTGGAGACACATATACATAATTAGAGTGTGAGTGTGTGAGATACACATGCGGACATTGGGAGAGATGAGGATCCATATAAATGGATGTTTGTGCGTGTTTGTGTGTGTTTGTGCACGCGTTTGTGTGTGAGAGGGAGATAGTGTACGTGGATTAGAGAGACCACTGATGATGTAAACCTAGTATAAGGGAAGGGGGAATGGTGTGACATGTGTAGTAGCGGGATAGCACGGGTGCGGGCTGGGGCAGCAGCCTATTTGGAAGATACATTGAGTGTGTGTGTGGGAGAGGGGTGTGAGAGCGAGAGAAAGAGAGCTAGCGACGGAGAGAGAGAGATAGGAAGAGAGGGGGCGATAGGGGTCGTTTGTGTCCATAAATGGCGTATAGATAGGGAGACAATGTTGATGTTGTCCGAAATTGGCCTATGAACGGAGACGCAAGGGAAGCGAGTCATCGTGTGTGTGATAGGGACTTCATGAGAGATCTAGAATAGATGGTGTAGAGAACAATGTGCGAAATCGAGAACGATTATACATTAGGGAGCTATGCAAAGAGTCACGACATATATGTATGCAGGGAAGGAGCTGGGGCGGGTTCACATGTGGGAGAGATAGAAAGAGGAGAGTGGTGCACAAGGAGACAAAGTGTGCTTGTTTGCAGTGGGGGTGGTGTGTGAGGTGAGTGCGCGAGAACCACATAACTAGGGAGATAGACGTTTGGGGGCGACGTTTTGTGTGTATGGGAAATATACACTCTACATAGTGCGTGTGCTTGGCTAAGAGAGATAGCGGGAGACCTAGAGAGTGAGGGAAGAGATGTGTGCATGCCCGAGAGACAAAGTGATAGAGACCTATGTTGGGGTCCGGACTTTACAAGAGAGAGGGGTCTTAATGTGCTCGTGTGTTGGTGTTTGGGGGAGGGAACGACTTATCTATGTGTGTGTGTGTGTGTGCATGTGTGTGTGTGTGGTGAGGGGGGGGGTTGACTTCAGATAAAGAATGAGGTGTCTATATTTGAGGGACTTTAGCGTAATTGAGATATTATGCACTCATGGTTGATCCATTTGTCTCACAGTTTGTACTATGAGATAACGATACTTTTGAACATGCGTTATATACCTTGATGTACCAGAATTACAAACCTAAGATTGGAATTTTGGAATTCGACTCCATCATTAGCTTTAGTAATTCATTTAAACGGAGGTACATTTCTTAAGCCGGGATTTCGTGATTTCAAATTCATATATCAAACCTAGACATATATACATACGGGCATGTTCAAACTTTATAATCATCCACTTTATTCATACACATACACATTTTTGCTTCTGTCATCATATTTAGGATAAACACATTTGGAATTTCATTTGAATTGGACTGTATGATGGTATTTGCTTGTAGTAGCTCAATGATCCATATTTGAATTGAATGGACAATCTAAGTTTCGAGTTGGAGACATTGATTTTCAAAACTTGCACCTTTTCTGCGAGCAAAACAAACAAATTGTCGGCCATGACATCATAGTCGGCCGTACGAGAGCAGAATACTTATAATTTTAGGCACCAAAAGCTTTCAAACTTCCCGCTCACATCGAAATATCACGCGCCCGAAAGTTTAGCCCTGCGATATTCCTATTTTACCCCTGCTATTGTTTTCCCCTCTTTGCCCCCAACATTCTTCCCCAGAGCCCCTCCCCTTCCCCTCCCCGACCCCCCCAACCACGGCAAGCCGCTGAATCTAGTCCTCCGCCGCAGCGGTGGACCTCACACCCCGCCGGATCTACCTTCCGCACCTTGGAACCCCCAACTGCCAACTCACCACTTCACCGGAGCCGCTTCAGTGACTGGCTTGTCCACTGCTCTATATCTCCTTGTCCGCCATCATGGTCCACCGCACCGGATCTGCTTAACCGGCGCCCTCCACCACAGCGTAGGCCCTTCACTGACTCCCTCGTCCGCCCCTTCGCTGGCCCTTCATACAAGCCCTCGTCCAACGCTATAGATCCGCCTCACGGAAAGCACTATACAACGCGCCCGCCGAAGCCTTCGTCCACTGCACCGGACCCGCTCCACGGACGCCATATTCAAATCCACCGGCCCTGCTTTACCGACGCCGCAGCTTCATCAGGTTATTTCGATTTGTACTCCTTCGGTTTTTATCTTTTTCGTGTAACTGTTCACTTACCACAGATGAGCTTTCTTGTATGTCGACAGGCGCCGCAACCGTAGCACTGGAGCAGCTTCAGCGACAGCGACAGCCGGCCCAAACTCAACCGCAACACGAGCACCATCGACGATCCTTAGCTATCAAGTATGACAATGATACCCATACGCCGCCGAGAATCAGGTACTATTATCCAACGGCCGGTGCCTACGTTCAATTTCCTAGCATAAGCCCCGCACCTTTGAATTTCTTCAGGGCATCATTCAGTTTTTCATGAGACGCTTTATTATGCTTGCACCTGTAGGGCCATACTTCTGGCAGTGAAAGTAGCGCGGGTTTTGAGGCTAGCAGTAGCGCGGGTGGCCGCGCTACTAATAAGGCGCTACAGCTAACTCATAGTAGTAGCGCGACCCCTACCCGCGCTACTACTGTTGACGATATCAACGACGCTTTTTAAGAACGCGCTACTATTACCTAGCTGTAGCGATTTCGCCATCCCTCGCTACTGCTATATCTTTCATCATTTTCCCATTACCCCTTTCCCTTTCAGTTTCCCTTTCAGATACTAGATACTAGGTACTGCTAGTAGATATCAATTCATAAACCATTACTGGGTAGTACTCCCTTCGTTCCAAATAACTCGTCGTGGTTTTAGTTCAAACCACGACGAGTAATTTGGAACGAAGGGAGTACTAGATAACAATTTCATGCATAGTCAACATGCATCCTCAAGCAGTACAAGGTCATATCAACGGCCATCATCATATGTACTTCTAGATGATATCGACGACGATCATCATATGTAGTTCTAGATGATATAGCCACACACACATATGTAGTTCTAGATGATATAGCCACACACACATATGTAGTTCTAGATGATATCAAAGACAATCATCATCCTCAAGCCTGGGCGGTTGGTGTTCCTGATAGTAATTAGGATGGCCTGTCCAACACGAAGATTCTTGCCATCGAGGAATTTCTTCCACCCAACCGAGTTTAAGTGTGTGCGACCGTCCGTGTCCACACGGTAAGTACAGGTTGTGACGGAGCCCCTTACAGTAAGGCGTAGTCCAGCTGAGCCTTCTTCATCAGGCTTGATACCATAACTCACAGATATGCTCTTTGCCAATTTATGAATAAGAAAAACATATCAATTAATAAATAGCCTCGCAAATAAGTACATATGGATTATCTACACTATTAATAGTTTCCTTAGATTCTACACTAATAAGCATGTGACCAAACTCTACACTAAAACATATCATCGACTAGATTCCACACAACATACCATATCATTGGACTGTACACTAAGTAATTCATCAGATAATTTGCATTTGTAAGTATAACATACCATATCATGTCGATCAACCATGGTATTTGTCAAGCGAGTCACGAATGGCACCCCGACAAAGTCAGCACGTGGCGGAATTATGTCCCACATGTTGGACACCTCCTCCTCACTCAGCCTTGTTCTTTGAGCTATGATGGCTTCATGAAGTGGGTCCTCATCATCTTCATCGAGTGGGTCCTAATTATCTTCATCATCTTCATCATCTTCATCATCTTCCACCAGGTTGAGATAAATGACAGCTAGCTTGGGTCTTTCTGCTCGGAAGGAGAAGCTGATCAACTCACCACCAGTAAGACACATGCGAGCGACGAAACGGGCCCATCCATCTCCTCCAATCTGCGACATATTGCGTCCTTTCTCGACCTCCATAGTGTACGGCCCCCCAGGAGCCTCAAATGTCACAGTGTCTACTGTCAGCTTGTTGAATTTCAACCTCACATTGCATGGGACGATCTGTGTAAAATAAGCAAAATGACACAATGCAGTAATGACAACACTAAAAATAAAATAGTTATTACCGCTGCATGACGAAAACTCGGCTAGAAGTAGATGCCGAACAGCTTGCCAGTTGCAAGGCTGCTGGCGCATCTTGACTTGCACAGTCGACATAGTGGTGGTGGTGGTGGCGCCATTTTTCCTAAAGCAATATGAGCAAAGGATTAACGATCAACTAAATCAAAATGTTCTAAGTCAACTAAATCAACTAGCCTACTAAATCAACTAAATCAAAATGTTCTAAATCAACTAAATCAACTAGCCTACTAAATCAACTAAATCAAAATGTTCTAAGTCAACTAAATCAACTAGCCTACTAAATCAACTAAATCATATCAACTAAATCAAAATGTTCTAAGTCAACTAAATCAACTAGCCTACTAAATCAACTAAATCAAAATGTTCTAAATCAACTAAATCAACTAGCCTACTAAATCAACTAAATCAAAATGTTCTAAGTCAACTAAATGAACTAGCCTACTAAATCAACTAAATCAAAATGTTCTAAATCAACTAAATCAACTAAATGAACTAGCCTACTAAATCAACTAAATCAAAATGTTCTAAGTCAACTAAATCAACTAAATGAACTAGCCTACTAAATCAACTAAATCAAAATGTTCTAAGTCAACTAAATCAACTAGCCTACTAAATCAACTAAATAATTTCAACTAAATCAAAATGTTGCATATGAACTAGCCAAGCTACTAAATCAAAATGTAGCGGGTAGGAGGGAGAAGGAGGGGCGACTCGAGGAGGGAGAAGAGAGTAGGATGGAGGAGGTAGGCGGAGCGAGGAGGGGCCGGCCGGCGCGGCCAGTGGAGGGAGGACGGAGGAGGAAGGCGGAGCGAGGAGGGGCCGGCCAACGGCGAGTGGAGAGGGAGGATGGAGGAGGAGGCCGGTACCGAGTCCAGCAAGGAGGAGGTGGTGATAGCGGCGCAGATGGAGGAGGGGCGACGGGGGTGGACCGGCACGGGGGATTGAGAGGGGATCCAGTGAGCTAGTGTGTGACTGTGTAAGTGGATCGGATTCTGGAGATGAGGGTGGGAGATGAATGGCTTACCAGTAGCACGTTGTAGTAAAAGACGCTACTGCTAAGCTATCTAGCAGCAGCGCCTTTCACAATAAAGCGCTACTGCTATGTGTCAGCATGTAAAAATAGACTTTTTGTGTACAATCTGTTTTGTCAATATGAGTCCTCACCGGTTTAGGAACATGTGAAGACTCATATTGCAGCCACAAATTCTACACATAGAGTTCAATGAAGACCAAGTGCTTGTCAAAGTTTGAGAAGTAACATATTTAAGGTGGTAGAAACTCTCTTCACGGAGCGAGGTGGGACTAAATTTTTGTAGTAAACTTAGCAGTAGCGCTTATTGGAGAAATGCGCTGCTACTATGCTATGTAGCAGTAGCACCCGTCGTTATAACGCGTTGCTGCTATAACTAGCCTCGCGGCTTCCTCGCGACGGCCTCGTGGGAATTATAGCAGTAGCGCGTCTTTGAGCGGGCGCGCTACTGCTATATTTGTTTCAGCAGCAAGTTACACCTGAGCACGCTACTGCTAATTAGCAGCAGCACCTTATTTTAAAGCGCGCTGCTGATAAGATTCTGTGTATAGGCTTTTCCCTAGTAGTGATGTTACATGTGTTAAATTACATACCAGTGCACATATAGTTAATATGCTTTAGTTTTGTTCTGATGCCACCTATTGGTTCCATCAGACTTTTTAATGTTCTCTATGCTTAATTACACATCAGCAAACTAGCATGTGGTTCCGCTGCTTTTTGTTTGTTTTACCCTACATTTTTCTGATGCTAGCTATTACATCACTGCTCCGAGCCTCTGTTCATTACTTCTTTTTCAGAAAGTAAGGTCTGCCGGTTTGCAACTCCGAAGCGGAAAAGGAAAAGTAACGTTAGCCGGTTTCCAGTTCGTTACCTGACTGCTCCGCGTTCACGACTCTTATGAATTGATAGTTAGATACTATTGCTAAAGGAAAGTAAAGATAGTGGTTTGTGTTGCAAAAAGCTAGTTCAAGGTCAAGCTCCAGCAAACAGAGTCGTCAAGAACGAAAAGCTGAAAGAATGATGTGTCAAACAGTGATTGCGCACAGAGGTTAGTTAAGTATAGGAACTATTGTCCCTAACGAGAAGATGATTCTCGTTCAAAAGATTCTTCCCATTATCATTATATAGAGAGGCGGAGGCGCGTAGCAATAAAAAAGCTTGCTTGTTGGGCTAATGAGGCTCGAGAAAGACTGTGAAGTCAAGTTGGATCAAAGTCCCCGGACGCGAATGCTCATTATAGAAAGAACTAGGCCTACTTAGGTAAACATGCACCCCATCACTACCGTAGTAGTTGAAATCTCTAACTTAGGTGCGTTTGCCCATTACTTCTACCCATCTATGCGATTCTGAGATCCAGCAATTCCAGAAAAAAGGAATAGGTGTTTTAGCCAGGTCATCAAATCAGGGGGGAGTTTGTGTGTTCTTGATCTTCCCAAGTTGCATGACTAATTTGATGGTTCTATTAATTATGGAGCTGCCAACCCCATCAAGCAAAATATTTGTTCTTTTGGTGCTGGCACCTTGAACAAGCATAAAAATAGACAGAAGCAGATATATTGTCGTGTATGCACACACCCTTCTTTCATTAGTTTAGATGAACCATTGATGATCAATTCGGACCAGTGCATGCGATTAAAATTAATTTTACCTAAATAGATGGTGCAGAATAAACTACAACAACTAGATTTGCAACCACGGGATGCTGACGATATCTTCAAAGAACAGTGCAACAGCAGCTAGGCTTCACAGCAACATATGGTAAGCCAGTGTGTTTTAGTACATGTTAAATATAATGCGAGTGGGCTGCTTTCTTGGCTTGTGCCCTCAACGTGTAATCCTACCAAATTACAAATATTTCAGTTGTCTGCTTTGCTGTATTGCTTGATTCGATGCTTGTTTGTTGTTATGTTATACCTGAGTTGGCCAATATGTCAGCAGTGTTTGCTGTACTATCGTAAAGAAATGCATGCCTACTTCATTTGAGTCCTTAACTTTTCCTCTCAACTTCATCACAAGACTGTCTTCGTAGTTTATATGAGGCCACACTGTTAAGTGCTTTCTCAGATTATTTCAACTGCTTAGATGCCTTGGCAACTTAAATATAGCGGTTGTACACTCCCTTTCAACTTTCATCTTACCATTTTAATTTCTTTTCGGCTGATGCTGCTTCGAACCATTTAAATATAGTTTGCCATGCTCGGCAATAATTCATCCGTCGTTTACCATGTAAGCTTACTGCCTGGATCATACGATAACTATCTCTTACTTATGTCCAGCGAAAACCTTTCAGGATGCCGTTCACACTAGGACACAATGTACAACCCCAGAATCTATTTGTGGAAGCAGTGTGCCATCCATGTTACCAGATGGTAGTAGTTCAGAGGCAACACCGCTGGAGAGCAGTCTGAGCACAGATATTATAGTGCTTGAGGCTCTACTAGAGGCAGAAAGAGATGGTGTGGCTGCCATGAATGAGGTAATCTTTATCTTGAGGCTAGAAATTACGGAATTAGCGGCACGCATTATGCAAGCAACCCAAGAATTGGAGGAAGTAAGAATGTTGCATTTGAAGACGGAGGAGGTCCTGCTGTTTCTGCTATCTGAAGCCCAAGGTAATCCCTGTTCTTCTTTAGATACCAGTTGAAATTGTCATTAGATTATTGTACTTGCATGTTATGTCATGTCTCTGAATGGATTATGTTGCAAGACCCCCTATGTTGTCCGGAATTCCATGTTGTCCATGTGTTTTAATGATCCGAATTTTTTAGGCGAGGTAATCCTCAGTACTTGTATGATTGACATAAGGTGAACTGTTTTTCGTGTGAGCATATTGTATTGGATGAAATAACTGTTTGAATCAGAGTGTATCCAACCTACTGAATTCGAAGATCACGGCATTTCTAAATCATAATCATATATAAAGGTGGAATAAATCTTTGTTGTGGTTTGGAAGAAATAAATAACAAAATGTATAATTATATGTGGATATTCGTAATTGAATACAAACTGGATTTGAATTATTTTGCCAGGTCCCAGGGCAAACGTGAATGCTAATTCTCCCAAGTTTTGAACGAAGCGGCTAAACACCCACTATAATTTGTGGGCTGCCCGAAGCAAGTGTTTGCGAGATGAAAATTATTGTCTACCCGTGACACTTGACATCCTTATCGATCGGATTTACACTGCTGTCGATAGGGGTAGACTAGTAACTTCAGTCAGACGTGACACGACAGCCTCTGAGCCCATTCAGACATGGTGGGCGCCAAACGTGGGCAGAAAAACACATTTGATTCAAGCTCGTCCGAAATACATGTGTCTCTTCCTCCATTTCCCCATTCATACACGGTGGGCGGCAAAACAAACTCTCCTCGTCCGAAATCGATGTAGGCTAATATTTCAAATAGGGGCAGATGTGTAACTTCCATCAGACGTGACACAACCGCCCTACCTGTCAGCCCCGTTCATACACTGTGGGCGCCAACCGTGGGCAGCAAAACACCCTCTCCTCGCCCGAAATAGTTACCGGCAAATATTTGGGAGATGCGAGATTACCGTCCTATCCCCAACGGACGCGATGTCTGAAATTTTAAACGGGGGATAAGTTCGTAACTTTCCCCCCTTTCAGAGAAGTGCGTCCCAAAGTTTGAGATCGCCCCCTCCCCTCCATTTCCCCATTCATACACCGTCGGCAGCACGACAACCTCCGCACTGCGGCCAGCCTCCTCCGTCCGCCACCCCATCCTCCACCTTGATGGAGCCGCTACCCCTACCCCGTCGTCCACTGCAAGAGATGGACTTCTCTCATCCACGGCGCTGGACCAGGATCCTTTCATCGCCTCCTCTCGCTTCATCGGCGCTATCGTCCAACTTGCCGTTGCCGCTCCTACGACCGCCTCGTCCACGGTAACAGGATATATCCCCCGACCCGACCGTCTGCCGTCTAAAGTCTTCTTCCCTGCCGCCGACAGCCATCGCACCCGCAGCACCCTCAACGTATCAGCATAGGCCTACACGGCGTCGCAAGAGAGGTGGTACTCTTCCATATGTGCTTAAGTTATTGATCTCACCCGAAAATAGATCGTAATTTGTTTACTGTACTTTTCTTGTCCGTACCAAATCGTAGTGGCTAGTTGAAAGCAAACATTGGTTGCGAAGTAGCTTTGTCTGGTTTGCACCTTCAGATCCGCCATGGCACGGGCACTATACTCGTAAAGCTTATGGTTTCCCCCTTTATATTCACTACCATCATCGTAGGTGCTTCGTGTCGTGCTAGCACTGCTCCTCAAGTCCTCAACCCAAAGCTTACGTGTTGAAATACAAATCTGATATGATGCTCATATCACTAAAACAGAGAATGTTTAATTGGTCACCTAATGTTCCTATATTCGTTTCGAAAAGCATGTGCGCCACCCACTGGTCCAGCTAGTTCCAATTTTACTGATTTTTCTCTTGATGCTTAGGGTTTTCCCCTTTTATCTACTCTACTATGATCTCCATAGGTGCTTTCTGTCGTACTAGCATTACTCCACCCTTCAAGCTAAACAACACTACACTCAGAATTCGAAAGCTTAGTTGTTCAAATATGATTGTGATATGATACTGATACTAGTTAACCGACACATTTAATTGGTTAGCTAAAGGTCCCACTTGAGTTTCCAAATGCATGTCGCGACATATAGAGAGACAGCATAATTGCATTTCTTTGTCACTTGTTGACCGTACTTTCTTGTCCATACCAAATCTTAGTTCTTATTTCAAAGCAAACATCGGTTGCTAACTACCCTTTGCGCGGTTTGTAGCTCCAGATCTGCCATCCCACTGCCACGGTCAACACTGTACTAATCATGCTTATGTTTTCCCCATTTTATGATGACCACAATCATCCTACGTGGTTCGTGTCGTAATAGCACTGCTCCACCCATCGAGCTAAACAAGCTTAGTTGTACAAATTCATATCTGATATTATTGCTGATATTAGTAAAACTGAGAGATGTTTAATTGGTTAGCTAAATGTTCCTACTTTAGTTTCGAAATGCATGTGAGCCACATATGGAGAGACCGGAAAGAATAGTATTTCTCTGTGCGCTCTGGTTCATCATGGGTGGCCAACCGACATTGTATTGAAACACTTGTAATATCTTCAATCTGCTTGCTCTTTTGCTCTTCTTTAAGATGATACTCTTCTCTTGCGGTCGGCTGGTCAGGTCGAGTTGTTCTCCCTTAGTATATTTTGAATCTATCAGGTCAGGTCGACTTGTTCGTCTTTACTATATGTTGAAGCTATCATCTGCGAAGTGTCATCACTTCTGGAGCTCTCATATTTTGAGTAGCAGGCCACATTATATTAATGCACACAACAAATTACAGCATGCATGGCATCTTTTAAAAGAATTGCAGAGATAGCACAAAGGGGTTTACAGGGAGGCAGTATTGGATTAGAATCACTTCTGCATTACAAAGAAAATCTCACTTGTTTTTATGTTTTCATGCATGTCAGATATTGAACATTATCAAAATGAACATGAGAATGGGCGCACGAGAGGAATATTGCGGAATGATCCACTGGCTAACAAACTTGGCATGGTGGAGGATGGCCTATCTTATTCACCCATCAAGGTGCTTGCTCTAACTTTGCAAAGTTGTATTGGTCGCACATATTTTGCATCTGACCTCTTGCATTTCTTCTACTTTGTTACACCATCTGCTTAGTTTAAGCATCATATATCAATATATGCCATAACTATCCATTTTCTGTACCTATTCCATGTGTCGTCACACTATGTTTTTCCAGTCAAATGTTGTTCTTTCGTGATAGATGTCCAAAAGGAAGAGGGTGAGTGCAGATCCTCAAGGAGTACAAACTAGGTATTTGGAAAAGGTACTGGTACCTGTTAAATCAGATAGATCAGCAGCCACAGAAAACACAGGCCCAACTGTACCACACTTTACCCCTACTCCAGTGGCCAAACCCCTATTAGAACTGCTGGGAGCCCAGCGTCAGGTACTGTCTGATATCAATTCAAAATTTGAACTCCTAAATTTCTGCTTGTGCCTTACCTTCTCTCTTGTATGAAAACTAATTTCAGATGAATGTCCTTGCTTAGAGGATCATACGATCTCAAAACAATAATGGGCTCTGCATTGCTCTTGTCGGTACCTCTCTCCCTTTTGCCTTGTAACGCTGTACTTAATTAATTGCTATTTGATTATGTATCATCAGTCTGCACCTGAGCTTCATTATCCTCTGTTTCTTCAAATATTATTAGATCTATATTTACTCTTTGCAAAATGTAGAATAATGGCAACGCTTATAAAGAATTTTCTTGGGGAATTTATTGAATTATCCTTCCATCAACATGGAGAAGGGCTTTGTCCAGCCCGTGTTAACATGTAATGTAAGTTCATCCTTCTCAAGCCTTCAAACTTTGTTCTAGTATAGATTTGGATAGGCATCATTGCCTCCACTGTTGTTTGCTTTGCTGTTTACATCTGATTGTATGTTTGCAACAACTACCAGTTTCAAATTGTAGTTGTAAAAACATGTTCCTTATGCAGAACAGATCCATTTATTTGCTTATATAATTGTGAAACCTGTTACGTGCCTCCTTGTTTCTCTTTCAGAGTCGTATCTCTTACGCCAGGCAGAACTTTAGGGAAGATAGTGAGCCAAACCATCTTGAGGACAGCGAGATGACCCCAAGGTCCTGTCTTGATGAAGACAGTGAGTTGAAGCTACTCACCAGCAGGTGTGAGACAACCTCTGTGCAGTCGCTGCCTCAATCAGTTCGACTTCTTCAGTCTCAACTTAAAACGGAAAGGCTTGCTTCAGCTTAGCTCCGACTTGAAGTCAAAGATGCAATGAAGATCTCAGAGGACTGCCGTGCGCACCATCATGCCTTAAATCTTGTGTTGATGCATCTATTGTTGACACAACTGAGGTCTACTCAGCTTCTTCGGCTGTTTGGGGGGGCCGACCTGGCCAGGCCTAGTGCCTTCTGAAGTGCTCTCAGTTTTTTATATTCTTTTGTCGGCGCATTTATTTGCACTGGTGGCAAACTTTGATGCCCAGTGGATGTAATATGTGTGATAGCCGTGATAGACTAGAGTAAGTTGCTTGCTTATTTATTTCCTTGTTGTATTGTTTATTAGTTTGCTTGTAGTCATTGCAGTTCTTTTTCCGCGGTTTGCTAGTGGCTGTAATAACCTATTTTTTAAAACTAGGCCACAATAACCATGGGCTAATATTTATTGTACTGCCACTAGGCCTCCTACGGGCCGTAAAAACAGTGGGCCTTCTACGGGCCGTAGAAATAGTGGGCCTTCTACCGGCCGTAGAAAAAATGGGCCTTCTACGGGCCGTATCATCAATGGGCCTTATACGGGCAGTATGATCGATTGGCCAAACATGGGCTAATAACAGGCCGCATTATGGCCGTAAACGGGCTAGAGTTGGAATCGTCCGTTCATGGGCCGACCATAACGGGCCATAGTTAATAGGCCGTATTTCATGACGCTATGAAAACGGCCCAATGTGTTAACGGACCACAAACGGGCCGACTGTAACCACGGGCCGAATTTGGCCCTTAAGCAGAAAATGAACAGTAATGGGCCGTAAGTAAACGAATGCTGGAAATGAGCCCAAGAATAAATGGGCTCTGAGAAGGCCGAAAGATAACATGGGCTGGAAACGGCCCAACGGAATAACGGGCCCTTAATGGGTATAAAGCGATACACTGTTCATTACGGGCCAGTTTCACCACGGGCCGTTAATGGGTGTAAAGTAAAACAATGTTCATTACGGGCCAGTTTCACTACGGGCCGTTAATAGGCCAAGAGTTACATAGGGCCTCATATGGCCCAAAAGACGTCATGGGCCATACATGGGCCAGAAGTGAAAACGGTCTGGAATCATATTGGGTGGCCCAGATGACGCTACCGGGCCTAATTCGGGTAGGGCGTAACGGGCCTTGGGTTAGCGGGCTGTAAATGGGCTATATGCGAACATGCCGTTAACAGGCTTTACATGGGCCGACCCACCACCTTTTAACCAAATCAAATGGGCCGGCCTTTTCACAGGAATGGGCCTCTGTTGGGCTGTGCCACGTGTCAACGTATCATAGGTGCCTTCTGTCCAATGAGTGGATGACATCTGTCCCAACGGTGAGCCAACACGTGTTTCCTCCAGCCAATGATGATTTTACACGTGGAAAATCCCCATTGGTCGGGGCTATTAATGGGTTATCGGATCCAAAACCCGGCCCGATAGCTTAATGGCGTTCCGTTACGGTGGATGCCACGTGTCGGTCACCCTTGACGAAAGCACTTCTGTGACGCGTGATTTATCGTCATGGAAGTGGACACTTCCGTGATAATAATTTTGGTAATGTCATGGAACACTTCTACGACAGCACAGGTATGACTATCTTGATTCTGTCATAAATTTGTCATGGATGTACATGCATGAAAAAAAACGCGACCTACTGTGACAAATACGTATCATCATGGAAGTGTATTTTTTTGTAGTGAATAAATTATATAAAAAGTTGCCAAAAATATGCGAAAGTTGTATAATATTGGCATGAAACAATCAAAAATTATAGATACGATGGAGATGCATCAACATCCCCAAGCTTAATTCCTGCTCGTCCTCGAGTAGGTAAATGATAAAAAAGATATTTTTATGTGGAATTCTACCTAGCATAAACTTGATCATATATCTAATCATGGCATGAATATTAAGACATAAGTGATTCAAAGCAATAGTCTATAATTTGACATAAATAAATCAATACTCAGGCATCCCAACAAACAATCATGTCTTTCAAAATATCAACACTAAAG
Organism: Triticum aestivum; assembly: GCF_018294505.1. NCBI lineage: Eukaryota > Viridiplantae > Streptophyta > Magnoliopsida > Poales > Poaceae > Triticum > Triticum aestivum. The sequence goes on from NC_057810.1 coordinate 159,681,658, forward strand.
AAAGCTATCCCTACAAAATCATATAGTCTTGTCATGCGCTGTCTTCTTAACACAAAGTATTTATCATGCACAACCCCGATGACAAGCCGAGCAATTGGTTCATACTTTTTAATGCGCTTCAGTTTTTTCAACCCTCATGCAATACATGAGCGCAAGCCATGGATATAGCACTACGGGTGGAATAGAGTATGATTATAGGGGTAAATATAAAGAAGACAAAAAGTAGAAAGTCTCGCATTGATGCGGTTAACCAACGGGCTATGGAGATGCCCATCAATCGATATCAACGTGAGGAGTAGGAATTGCCATGCAACGAATGCACTAAGAGCTATAAGTGTATGAAAGCTCAATATGAAACTAAGTGGGTGTGCATCTAATCCTATAATGAAAAATTCCCACTATTATATGAAAGTGACAACATAGGAGACTCTCAATATGAAAAACATGGTGCTACTTTGAAGCACAAGTGTGGTAAAGGATACTAACAATGCACCTTCTCTCTTTTTTTTATTTTCTTTCTTTTTCTTTCTTTTGTTTTTCTTTTTTTCTTTTTTTCTTTTTTTTCTCTCATTGTCCGGAGTCTCATCCCGACTTGTGGGGGAATCATAGTCTCCATCATCCTTTCCTCACTGGGGCACTTCTCTAAATATGAATAATGATGATCATCACACTTCTATTTACTTATAACTCAAAAGAAATAAAAATTACAACTCGATACCTATGACAAAGTATGACTCTATATGAATGCCTCTCGCAGTGTACCAGGATATGCAATGATCTAGCGTAACATGTATGAAAAATGATGAACGGTGGTTGAGCCACAACTACTATGTCAGCTATATGATCATGCAAAGCAATATGACAATGAATGCTCAAGTCATCAAAACGGAAGTGGTAGAAGTTGCATGGCAATATATCTCGGAATGGCCATGGAAAAGCCATAATAGGTAGGTATGGTGGCTGTTTTGAGGAAGACATAATAAGGCTTATGTGTGATAGAGCGTATCATATCACGGGGTTTGGATGCACCGATGAAGTTTGCACCGACTCTCGAGGTGAGAAAGGGCAATGCATGGTACCGTAGAGGCTAGCAAATTGCGAAAAGGTAAGAGTGTGTATAATCCATGGACTCACATTAGTCATAAAGAACTCATATACTTATTGCAAAAGTTTATTAGCCCTCGAAGCAAAGTACTACTACACATGCCCCTAGGGGGATAGATTGGTAGGAAAAGACCATCGCTCGTCCCCGACCGCCACTCATAAGGAAGACAATCAATAATAAATCATGCTCCAACTTCATAGCATAACGAGAGACTACACATGCATGCTTCGGGAATCACAAACCTTAACACCAATATTCTTACTAACCGCAACTGTTTACTAGTACCTACCACATATTCCATCTCTTTATCGCAAAACTATTGCTAGGAATCAAACATATCATATTTAGTGACCCATAAGTTTTATGTAGGATTTCATGACTAACCATGCAATTAACCAATTCCTTTGGACTCTCTAAATAGATATAAGTAAAGCAGGAGACTTTCTACAAAAGATCATGCTCTAAACAATATAAGTGAAGCAAAAGAGCATTCTACAAACAATAGTTATCTATGTGAAGAGAAACAGGCAATCCAAACTTCAAAAGATATAGGTGAAGCACATGAAGTATTCTATAAAGCCATACTCAGAAGATATAAGTGAAGTGCAATGAGCATTGCATAAATCAACCATGGACTATCTCATACCAACATGGTGCATAAAAGAAAAGTGAAAAATAAAGAAAAAGACACTCCAAGATTTACACATATCACATGAACGAAACAAGAACGAAAACATATTGATACTTGTTGAAGAAAGATGGGATGCCTTCCGGGGCATACCCAAGCTTAGACGCTTTAGTATCCTTGAATATTTACTTGGGGTGCCTTGGGAATCCCCAAGCTTGAGCTCTTGCCTCTCCTCCTTCTCCTCATATCGAGACCTCCTCGATCTTTGATCACTTCATCCACACAAAACTCAACAGAAAACTCGGTAAGATCCATTAGCATAATAAAGCAAATCACTACTGTAAGTACTGTTGCAAACCAATTCTTTTTCTTTTTGCATTGTAGGTACTGTAATATAACTTTTTGATGTCTTATTCCACTGATAGAATCGATAGTTTCAGCAAAACAAGCAAAACAATGCATCAAAAATAGAATCTTTCTTAAACAGGACAGTCTGTAGTAATCTGAAAATTCACCATACTTATGGTACTCCAAAAATTCTGAACAAATTAGAAAAAATAAACATTTTGTATAGCAATATTGTGCAAAAAAAATTAGAAGCTTTCGACGTTCCAGTAAAAAAAATGGAAAATCGCGCACTACAACCAAAGTTTCTGTTTCTGCACCGCACATACGAACAAGCAATCTAAACATCCTAAAGGCAAATCTTGGCATATTATTTTTATAATACAATGGAATTTTACAAGGGGATAATTATTTTTGTTGAAAAGTTTCTGCAATTCAAGATTCACAAAGTTTCCATGGGCATGAACAAAGTTCAAGGCATGCTCCCGCTTCCACGATGCTCGTCTATCTCACTTTCACTTTTCTTTTTCTGAAGTTTTAAGTTCCCCTTATATTTTTTGTTTTTTAAATTGCACTCAACAGAAATAAATGACTCTCTAAAACTTTTGGGTTGTCTCCTTGGCAGTGCTTTCTTTAAAGCCATTAAGCTAGGCATAAAGTACTCAAGTAATGGATCCACCCATATCCCAAGGTATATCAAAGCCAATTTTAATTAACAATGATTTGGCATCTAGTAGTGAGAACAAAGCAACATATATCATGCAATGACGAAGTCTAACTCTCTTCTATGCATCGACATTTCATACAAGAACAATTCATGCACATCAAGTAAAGGCCAATACATAGCGTAAGCGGTTTCTTGTAATTTTATCGTGTTGGAAACATAGAGAGGCGTAGATGTAGTTCCTCTCTCATAATAACTGCAAGTAGGAGAAGCAAGCACATGCATATTATATTCATCAAACTGATCATGTGTAGTAGCAAAACTCAACCCATCAATGTAATCCTTAATAAGTGCAAACTTCTCCGATATAGTGTAGTCGGGAGAATTCAAAAAGATAATAGGACTATCATGTGTGGGTGCAATAGCAAAAATTTCATTCTCAACATAAGGAACTATAACAAGTTCATCTCCATAAACATTATTCATATTGGCATCTTGGCCACAAGCATAGCAATCATCAAGTTAATCAAAAAGGGATATTTCAAATGAATCAACGGAATCATAGCAATTATCGTAGCATTCATCCTTTGGTAAGAACGAAGGGACATTAAACAATGTATGAGTTGAAGAGTTACTCTCATTAGAAGGTGGGCATGGGTGATCAATCCGCTCTTCCTCCGCTTGTTCTTCACTCTCCTCATCATCTTTTCATCCAATGAGCTCAAAGTTTCATCAATTCCTTCTTCCATAGACTCCTGCAATATATTAGTCTCTTCTTGGATAGCGGAGACTTTCTCAATAAATAAATCAATATTGTAATTGCATTTATAATTATCATAGCAATATTTAAGGATGGCAAAATTTTCAGGTCTATAAACATCATCATCAAAAGCTTCATACTATATAAACAAGGATTCAATTTCATAAGCACCCTTAAAAGCAATAAATTCTTCTATCCGTTCCACATCATAATAATCTTATCTACCATTGGCATAAGAAGCCAAGGTTTCATTATCATTAAATTTGTATGAAAAGGGAAGGTGTGAAGTATTCATCCTAGAGCAACAAGTATAATCATATCTCAAGCATAGCTCCCGAGCATACCAATGCAACATATGAATTTGATCCCATAACAATTTCCATTTATGAGTCAAACGATAATCCCTAAAGCATTCAGGTTGGTCCAACGTTACTCCCATTATATAGTTGAATGGGGTTTTCTCTGGATTATCAAAGTAGTGCATAATATCTTTCACATAACAAGCATCGAGGGTTTAGGAGGTTCCCCATCTCCATGAGTAGCAAGTACCACTAATTTTTTTGGTGTTTCGTGTTCCAAGAACAACTTAGAACAGAAAATAAAAACTACTTACTAATAAAGCAAACAAGCACACACGAGAATATTCACCCCATGTTATTGCTCCCCGGCAACGGCGCCAGAAAAAGGTCTTGATAACCAACAAGTATAGGGGATCGTTTGTAGCCTTCTTCGATAAATAAGAGTGTTGAACCCAACGAGGAGCTAAATGTAGAACAAATATTCCCTCAAGTTCTATCGACCACCGATACAACTCTACACACACTTGACATTTGCTATACCTAAAACAAGTATGAAACTATTTTGCAAGAATAAAACTATGAGTACTTTGCGAGAATAAAACTACAAAAAATTGCAAGGTAATAAAAGTGGATAGCTTTTGTCAACAAGAAATTCATTTGTCCCTAGGCAATCGATAACAAGTACTGGTAATCATTCTTGCAATTCTATATGAGGGAGAGGCATGAACTAACATACTTTCTCTACTTGGATCATATGCACTAATGATTGGACCCCTAGCAAGCATCCGCAACTACTAAAGATCATTAAGGTCATGAAAGACAACCATAGCATTAAGTATCAAGTCCTCTTTATCCCATACGCAACAACCCACCTACTCGGATTTAAGCTTCTGTCACTCTCGCAACCCACCATAAGTGAATCATGAATGTATTGAAACACCCTACAGCGAGGGCCCCTCATGTTTGCGCGAGATGGAGGGCACCATAGGACAGCACCAAAAATAAAATATACAATCATACCACCCAAGATCACGATTAACCGACAGGACAAAACGGATCTACTCAAACATCATAGGATAGCCACATATCATTGGGAAATAATATACGGAGTTGAACACCATGTTTAAGTAGTGATCAAAGCGGAGAGAAGGGGTGTTACACCGCTGCATAGAGGGGGAGAAAGTTGGTGTTGACGGTAGCAAGATTGTTGATGTAGATCGTCGTCACGATCCTAGCTCCGGCGGCACTCCGGCGGCACCGAGAGAGAGGGGGAGAGAGCCCCCTCCTTCTTCTTCTTCCTTGGCCTCCCCCCTAGATGGGAGGAGAGTTCCCCCTCTAGTCCATGGTCTCCATGGCGGCAGAGGGGTGGGAGCCCCTCCGAGATTGGATCTCACTCTTTGTTCTCTTCTGTTTTGCGTTCCCCAGATCTGGACGAAAATTGTTTCTTATATTCTGGGAGATCCGTAACTCCGATTGCGCTGAGATTTTAACATGATTTTTTTCCGGATATAAGCTTCCTTGCGCCCGAAGTAGAGCTCCAACTGACGTACGAGGTGAGTAAAACCCGCCACCACGTGCCTGGCTCCTCTGGCTCGCCCTGGTATGTTGCGGGCTGTGTGGGCCTCCGTTTGTGTTAATTCCAACTCCCAGAAATCACAAATATTCCAAAATAATTGTCCGTAAAATTTTATTGCATTAGGACTTCATTTGATATGGACATTCTGCGATATAAAAACATGCAAAAAAACAGGAACTGGCACTGGGCACTGGATCAATAGGTTCGTCCAATAAATCATATAAAAAGTTGCCAAAAATATGTGAAAGTTGTATAATATTGGCATGAAACAATCAAAAGTTATAGATACGACGGAGACGTATCATGTCTCACCTATGTTGTCTTCTCACACGGTTTGGTGCAGAAATCGTGTGTGAAGTTGTAATACCTAACACAAACAACATGTATAAACAGTGTGTCGTATAGAACATAGTGCGATAAGTAGTTCCCGACCATTAGCTTATCCCCATAGTTTCCCCATTTTCTCCAAATCCCTAGATAGCCTTCAAATTCCCTGCATGGCCCTGACATTGGGGGAATGCGGATGAGTGCTGCTGATGGTTTCGATGTGGCTGCTCCTGCTCATATCACCGCTCTCGGCAGCGCCGCCACGATGGCGGTCACTTCCGTGCACTTGCGTAAGGTCATGAGAAGGCAGGTGTACTACGGATCCGAACCATCATGTCAGGTTCCAATCTATCCCGATCTTTTTTAGCATGTCCAAAGTAGCTCCCTGCTAAATCCG